>NC_041383.1:610668902-610700348 GCF_002162155.2 Triticum dicoccoides
TCAGGAGCGGCCTCATCAGGCAGGCTCACGAGGGAGGCGGAGAGATCAAGGCAAGGGGTACCTCGCGAGGTTCCCATGATGCAAGCCATGACGACCAAGGCCAGGCGGGTGCCAGCGCGCAGTGTACTAGTTTCCCATTTGGTGCTAAGGGGGAAAGCACAGGCGAGAAGTACCAAGGCATCAGGCAAAGGTTTCCATATTGGTGCAACAAGACCTGGACTAGCAGGACGGCAAGACGGAGGTCATTGTGGAGCCGAAGACTGCATCATCACCAGAGCCTTTGGCAAGCGAAGACCACCTTTAGTGAGGATAGCTTATACTAGCTGTCCCCCTTCAAATTGGCCGTTGTTGGATCCCTTCCCGCTCAATATTTGGGGAGAGGACCAGGGCCTCTATAAATAGGACTAGCCACCACCATATAGGGACACGCAGAGACGAACCCAAGGATCCAATCGGACCAGAACCACTCACCGAGCACAAGAACACCTCGCCTCAGGAGGCTGTTCTTCCCCTTGTACTGTTCATCATCAGCCCAAGAGGCAATCCACCACCACCACACTGGAGTAGGGTATTACACCACAATGGTGGCCTGAACCAGTATAAACCTCGTGTCTCTTGTGTTGTGATTTCATTTAGTTAAGCCCAGGGATTGCGGCGAGGCTGAGGGCGAGATTCAATAGGGGGAAATCTTCATGCGCACTCTAGTGTTCGAACCTTAAGGGTTTTGTCGGAACCCGATATCCGACAGTGCGTTCTATGATGTCTCTTACCAATTTACCACTATTGTTTAGGGGTTACGCATTAGATACAGACGCATTCACATTAAATAGGGCACCATCTAAATCCGTTGAGATGACACCATATGAACTGTGGTTTGTCAAGACACCCGAGCTGTCGTTTCTTAAAGTCTGGGGATGCGACGCTTATGTCAATAGGCTTCAGCCTGATAAGCTCAAACCTAAATCGGAAAAATGTGTCTTCATAGGATACCCTAAAGAAACTATTGCGTACACCTTCTCCCAAAGATCTGAAGGCAAAATATTTGATGCTAAGAATGGGTCCTTTCTAGAGAAGGAGTTTCTCTCGAAAGAAGTGAGTGGGAGGAAAGTAGAACTTGATGAGGTAATTGTACCTTCTCTCGAATTGGAAGTAGTACATCACAGAAAACCGTTCCTATGATGCCTACACCAACTAGAGAGGAAGAAAATTATAATTATCATGAAACTTCAGATCAAGTTACTAATGAACCTCGTAGGTCGACCAGAGCACGATCCGCACTAGAGTGGTATGGTGATCAGGTTCTGGAAGTCATGTAATTAGACCAAGGCGAACCTACAAACTATGAAGAAGCTATGATGATCCCAGATTCCTACAGATGGCTTGAGGCCATGAAATCTGAGATAGGATCCATGTATGAGAACAAAGGGTGGACTTTGGTTGACTTGCCCGATAATCAGCAAGCCATGGAAAATAAATGGATCTTCAAGAAGAAGACTGACGTTGATGGTAATGTTACTATCTACACAGCTCGACTTATTGCAAAAAGTTTTTGACAAGTTCAAGAACTTTACTATGATGAGAGATTCTCACCCGTAGCGATGCTTAAGTTTGTCTGAATCATGTTGGAAATTGCCGCATTTTATGATTATGAAATCTGGCAAATGGACGTCAAAACTATATTCCTTAATGGATTTCTTAAAGAAGAGTTGTATATGATGCAACCAGAAGGTTTTATCGATCTGAAAGGTGCTGACAAAGTGTGCAAGCTCCAGTGATCCATCTATGGACTGGTGCAAGCATCTCGGAGTTGGAATACACGCTTTTATGAGGTGATCAAAGCATATGGCTTTATACAGACTTACAGTGAAGCATGTATTAACAAGAAAGTGAGTGGGAGCTCTATAGCATTTCTGATATTATATGTGGATGACATATTATTCATTGGAAATGTTATAGAATTTCTAGATAGCATAAAAGGATACTTGAATAAGAATTTTTCAATGAAAGACCTCGGTGAAGCTGCTTACATATTGGACATGAAGATCTATAGGGATAGATCGAGAAGCTTAATAGGATTTTCACAAAGCATATACCTTGACAAAGTTTTGAAGAAGCTGAAAATAGATCAGTCAAAGAAAGGGTTCTTGCCTTTGTTATAAGGTGTGAAGTTGAGTCACACTCAAAGCCCAACCACTATAGAAGGTAGGGAGAAAATGGTAGTCATTCGCTATGCCTCAGCCATAGGTTCTATCATGTATGCTATGCTGTGTACCACCCCTGATGTCTGCCTTGTCATAAGTTTGGCAGGGAGGTACCAAGTAATCCAAGAGTGGATCACTGGACAGCGGTCAAGAACATCCTGAAGTACCAGAAAAGGATGAAGGATATGTTTCTTGTTTATGGAGGTGACGAAGACCTCATCATAAATGGTTACGTCGACGCTAGCTTCAACACTGATCCGTATGACTCTAAGTCATAAACCGGATACGTATTTATATTGAATGGTGGAGCTGTCAGTTGGTGCAGTTCCGAGCAGAGCATCATGGCCGGATCTATGTGTGAAGCGGAGTACATAGCTGCTTCAGAAGCAGCGCATGAAGGAATCTGGATGAAGGAGTTCATATCCGATCAAGGTGTAATACCCAGTGCATTGGGTCCAATGAAAATATTTTGTGACAACACTAGAGCAATTGCCTTGGCGAAGGAATCCAGGTTTCTCAAGAGAACCAAACCCATCAAGAGATGCTTCAACTCCATTCGTGAAAAGGTCAGGGATGAAGACATGGAGATTTGCAAAATACATACGGATCTGAATGTAGCAGACCCCTTCACTAAGGTTCTTCCGCGAGCAAAACATGATCAACACCAAAACTCCATGGGTGTTAGATTCATGACAATGTAATCTAGATTATTGCCTGTAGTGCAAGTGGGAGACTGGAGGAAATATGCCCTAGAGGCAATAATAAAGTTGTTATTTTATATTTCCTTATTCATGATAAAGGTTTATTATTCATGCTAGAATTGTATCCATCGGAAACTTAGATACATGTGTGAATACATAAACAAATACTGTGTCCCTAGTAAGCCTCTACTAGATTACCTCGTTGAAAAAAGATGGTTAAGGTTTCCTAAACCATAGACATGTGTTTTCATTTGATAATGGGATCACATCATTAGGAGAATGATGTGATGGAAAAAACCCATCCACTAGTTTAGCATATTGATAGTTCAGTTTATTGCTATTGATTTCTTAATGACAAATACATATTCCTTCGACTATGAGATTATGCAACTCCTGTATACCAGAGGAATACCTTGTGTGCTATCAAACGTCACAACATAACTGGGTGATCATAAATATGCTCTACAACCACCATATTCTATTCTACCTATAGTGTTATATCCATGGATCACGCTCATATATTGCATGAAAGTTGAAAAACTTTGAGAACATCAAAAGTCTGAAACAATTTCTTGGCTTGTCATTGAGGTTGTGCATGATTTAATACTTTGTGTGATGAAGATGGAGCATAGCCAGACTATATGATTTTGTAGGGATAACTTTATTTGGCCATGTTATTTTTAGAAGACATGATTGCTTTATTAGCATGCTTGAAGTATTATTGTTTTTATGTCAATATTAAAGTTTTATTTTGAATCTTATGGATCTGAATATTCATGCCACAATAAAGAAAATTACGTGGATAAATATGTTAGGTAGCATTCCACATCAAAAATTCTGTTTTTATCATTTACTTACTCAAGGATGAGCAGGAATTAACCTTGGGGATGCTTGATATGTCTCCAATGTATCTATAATTTTTTATTGTTCCATGCTATTATAGTATCTGTTTTGGATGTTTTATATGCATTAATATGCTATTTTATATAATTTTGGTACTGACTTACTAAACCAGAGCCCACTGCTAGTTTCTATTTTTTTTTCTTGTTTTTGAGTTTCGCAGAAAAGGAATATCAAATGGAGTCCAAATGGAATAAAACTTTCGCGGTGATTTTTCTTAGACCAGAAGACACCTACGAGACTTGGAGATGAAGTCGGAAGACCCACGAGGCGAAGACAAGCCGTAGGGGCGTGCCCTAGGCGGCGTGCCCCCTAGCTTGTGGCCCCCTCCAGAGTCCACCGACCTCCTTACTTGGCCTATAAATTCAGATATATTCCCAAACCCTTAGAACAAGCCATGAAAATGCTTTTCGGCCACAGCAACCTTTTGTTCCAATGAGATCCCATCTTGGGGCCTTTTTCGGCGATCTGCCGAAGGGGGATTTGATCACAGAGGGCATCTACATCAACCCTATTTCCCTTCCGATGAAGTGTGAGTAGTTTACGTCAGACCTATGGGTCCATAGCTAGGAGCTAGATGTCTTGTTCTCTGTTTGATTCTCAATACAATGTTCTCCTCGATGTTCTTGGAGATCTATCCGATGTAATCTTATTTTGCAATGTGTTTGTCGAGATCCGATGAATTGTGGATTTATGATCAGGTTATGTATGAATATTATTTGAATCTCCTCTGAATTCTTATTTGCATGATTTGATATCTTTGTATTTCTCTTCGAATTATCGGTTTGGTTTGGCCAACTAGATTGGTATTTCTTGCAATGGGAGATGTGGTTAATTTTGGGTTCAATCCTGTGGTGTCCCCACCCAGTGACAAAGTAGGGGTAGCGAGGCACATATAGTATTGTTGCCATCAAGGATAAAAAGATGAGGTTTTCATCATATTGCTTCAGTTTATCCCCCTACATCATGTCATCTTACTTAAGGCGTTACTCCGTTCTTTATGAACTTAATACTCTAGATGCATGCTGGATAGCGGTCAATTTGTGGAGTATTAGTGGTAGATGCAGGATCGTTATCGTCTACTTGACACGGACGTGATGCCTATATGCATAATCATTGCCTTGGATATCGTCATAACTTTGCACTTTTCTATAAATTGCTCGACAGTAATTTGTTCACCCACCGTATTATTTATCTTCAAGAGAGAAGCCTCTAGTGAAACCTATGGCCCCTGGGTCTATTTTCCATCACATATTTTCAGATCTATAAACCAAAAATACCAAAAATATCTTGCTGCAATTTTATTTACTTTCATTTAGTTTTACGTTCTAGCAATCTTTTATACCTATCTCTATCAGATCTCACATTTGCAATTGACTGTGAAGGGATTGACAACCCCTTTATTGCGTTGGGTGCAAGTGTTTGATTGTTTGTGTAGGTGCATAGATTGGGGACTTTGTCAGATTGTGGGTTCCGGCAGACCCTTGAGGTTCGAACTCTGGGGTGCGCGCGAAGATCTCTCCTCTACCAACTCATGTCTCATCGCCTCGCAAAGGATCTAGGCTACATGATGATGAACAACACAAGGGACACGAGGTTTAAACTGGTTCAGGCCACCATGGTGGTGTAATACCCTAATCCAGTGTGTGGTGTGGTGGATTGCCTCTAGGGCTGAAGATGAACAGTACAAGGGAAGAACAGCCTCGCGAGGGGTGTTCTTGTGGTGGTGTTGTCCCTTTGGAGGGGTCGATTCCAGATGCCTCTATACTATGGTGGCTAGTCCTATATATAGAGCAAGAGGCCGTGGTCCTCTTCCCAAATATATGAGCGGGAAGGGCGCTAACAATTGGCCATTTTGAAGGGGAACATCTAGTACACTTATCCTGCTTAAAGTCGGTCCTCGCCTGCCAAATACTCTGACGATGACGACGTCCTGGGCTCCACGATGACCTCCTTTCGGCTGTTCCTCTAGTCTTGGTCTTGTTGCACCGAAATGGTTGCCTTTGCCTGATGCCTTGGCTTGTGCTTGCTCCCTTTGCACCAAAGGGGAAACAAGGACACTGCAGGCCGGCGCCCGCCTGGCGCCCGCCTGGCCTTGATCGTCATTGCTTGCGTCACGGGCACCTCGCGAGGTACCCCGCCTTGATCTCTCCGCCTCCTCGCGAGCCAGCCTGATGAGGCTACTCCTGAGGAAGCTTTCCTGTTGTCCGCCCCGCGAGGCTCGGTCCCTCGCGAGGGTCTTGAGCTTGAGTCGATGAAGATGGGCCGTACTGGGCCATTGCTTGAGCCATGCCGTAGGCTGCAGGCACGCAAGTCTGAGGACCGCCGTTCCCAGAATGCCGACGGTAGCCCCCGGGACCAAGGCGCGCCCGAACTTGGCTTAGCAGAGAAGCGAAGGGGCAAGTGCGAAGCGCCGCGGGCCCCAACAGCCTACGGCCTTGGGCGCCGCTTGGCAGTTGATTGGACGTGGGCGTCTCCGCTTCCTCACGATGCCTCGGCAACCGTCCATCTGACAAAAGGAGGTACCTGGGCCAGACTTGCTTGCCTTGTTCTCGCTCGCCTTGGTCCAGATCCCCTTTCTCGCTCTTCTCCTTCCTGCTCCCAAAATCCTCCAGATCTGTCTCAATCCTTCCCATCTAGCAAGCCATGGCGCCTCGCAAGACCCCGACCGAGGCCTGGTACTCGCCGGCTGTGGACCCCCCGAACTTGTCGGAGAAGAATCTCGCCCTCATGCGCCTGATGGTGGCGCAGGGCAACAAGGGGGCGACCGTGCTCAAGGCCGGCTTCGACCTGCGTGAAGGCAAGGGGAGCACCTTCTACCCGCTCTTCGTGAGTGCCATCACCGTCGGTCTAGTGCCTCCTTTTTCCGAGTTCTTCCTCACTGTTCTTAGCCAATACAATTTGCAAGCTCTGCACCTCCACCCCAACTCCGTTCTTCTCCTGGCGATTTTTGCCTACTACTGTGAGGCTCATGTTGGGGTAATGCCCTCAGTGGCCTTGCTGCGTCATTACTTCTCCCTCCGAGTCTCTGGTGCCCACATCACTGCATGTGCGAGATTTATCACATACTCCAACTCCAATGCCATCTCGAAGCCCGGGAAGAGGATCGATGGCTTCCAGAGCAAGTGGGTCATGGTGGATGTTGGGCGCATCCACCCTCGATTGGTGTTGCCCACGGGGCAGCCAAGGCCGTTGACGCTTGGTCCCGCGCGGAGTTTGTCGATCCTCGCGTGAAGCTGGTGTTGAAGAGGATGAACGCGGACCTGAGGCCAGGCAACTTGGGGGCGGTGAAGCTGACCGGGGCTACGCTCCTGAAGGAGTTCCTGGAGCACCGGGTGGCTCCACTCCGGGAGCACTCACTCTCATTGTGGAGGCTTGGGGAAGCAGGTGCCGCCCTTCGCCTGAGCTCCGAGGCCCTGGCCGACGAAGATCTGGCCACGACTCTCCACTCATTGGTTGGGGGAGACGTGGTGAGCCCGGAGGGCGCTCCTGTCCCCATGTTCCTTTGCAATGACTGGGAGCAGGTGGTGAACTCCATGCCCACCTTCAACAGGGAGGGGCTGGTGCCTGCAGAAGCTCCCGTGGATCTGGCGGGGCTGGCGATGGTGAACGTGTCCTCTGGCGACTCCAGCGGGAGTGAGGAGGAAGAAGGGGAGAAGGAGGAAGAAGAGTTAGACTCCAAGGCGACTGGCGAGGAGTCGGGGGATACCTTCCCTCGATGCAGGTCCCGCGCCCTCTGCTCCATGCCGGACGACGACGAGGCCGGCGCCAGGCGAGAAGGGAAGGGTTCTCCCCTGGTTTTGAGGAAGGGCAGGTCGGGGCTGGTCCTCCCAGGGTCTGCTCTGGTCCCGGGGCGGTCTGAGGCCAGCTCCGGCCCTCCCGACGTGCCTTCTGTCTCCGGGCCTCCCAAAGCTGATCCCAGCTGTAGGCTCTCGGGCTTCAAGTTTGGCCGGAGACTGCTTGAGTACGCGAACGTCGACCAGTAAGTGCTCAATTTGTGTTTTGCTTTGTTTCTGTTTTCTGTCACCAAGGCTTGATGTCTGCATTCTTTTGGCCAGGTCGGCGCCTGTAGCGAAAAGGCTGAAAGGGTCCTCGACGATCCCGCTTGGGGCGAGCTCTTCTGCCGGGGCAGTGCCTTCCACTGCGGGAAAGGGAGGCAGCGAAGCTTGTGCCTCTCATGCTCGGTCATCCTCGCGAGGCCAGGAGGTGCGTACTGGCATGGATCCAGCCCCCGTGGCCAAGGCGATTCTTGAGGTGTCCGCGCTTGATGCCGTTGCTGAGGCCGCCGAGGCTCAGAAGGCCCCAATGCTTGACGCCGTGATCACGTTGTCGTCTTCTCCTCCTACTCCACCGACTGCTGTTTCTCCGACTCCTTCCACCGTCTTGGATCGTGCTGCTGCTGAGCTGGACTGGTTCTGAGAAGATCTCCAGGGCGCCGACCCCCGCCTGGGGGTCGGGCGCCTGGAGTTGGCCTCTGGCTGGGTCCGCTCCGACGCCTCTGTCCGAGCAGCGCTGAGCCAGGCTGCGACGACCTTCGATGTGGAGAAGTTGGCTACCTCCCAGGCCAAGGCAGCTTGCGATGTTTCCTTGGGTGACGCTGCTGATGGCCGGGGGCGCTGCAAGACGCCGGAGGACGAGCTGCAAGGCCTACGTGACAAACTCGCCAAGGAGGTCCGTAGCCGCGAAGAGAAGGAGAAGGAGATGAAGACTCGAGAAGGTGCCGTCAGCGACCAAGATGTTGAGCTTGATGAGTGTCATGGACGATTGGAGACGCTGGAGCAGGCATTGAAGGCGGAGAGGATCGAGCTGGACGGCAAGGCAAAGGTTCTGGCTGAGGATCGGGTGGCCTTCGCGAAGCTGGAGGAGAAGGCTCGTGCCGCGCTGAAGACACTTTATGACGACGGCTTAGAGAAGCCGCTGGCTGGTTCAGAGGATGGCCCCGCCGAGCTGCTTCCCTTCCTGGTCCGCGCGCTTGAAGATGTCGCTGACGGCCTTGGCCCCACGGCTGAGGCCGAGGCGCGTGTCCTTTCTTCTGCGACACTGACGCGTGTCCTCAGCCACGTCTACCTTGGCGACCCCAACGTTGACCTCGACAGCCTGCTGGAGCCTGTGAATGCCGACCTTTTCGCTGTTGCTGCTGAGGCCGTAAAAGGCCGAGCTGAAGCCTTGCTGGGGAGGTTCCGCGCCTTTAGCACCATGCCCGGGCGCGATGCCGCCGGCCCCGCGGCCTCGGGAGGTGGAGCCGCCCAGCGTGATTCTACCACAGGTGATGGCGCCACTGGAACGTGATCCCTTTGCGGCTTTAGTCCTGTTTTAATTCCTGCAACATGCATCATGCCTCGTGGAGGCGTTTAAACTTGCGTTTGGTGTTGTGAAAACAATCTATGGCCTGTAATATTTGCTTTTGAATTCCTTACGATTTGCGTTTTTCCTTCCTAGTTGCTTGTGTTCTACGTCAGCAGAGCCCGGCCCCACGCATACCTCAGCCGCTGTTAGCCCCGACCGGAAACCAGGACGGGACCAAGGAGTGAGGGGCTACGTGACCAGTTAGGCTCCTGAGTCCCGATGCTCAGGAGTCTCCCTTGACGTGCGAACAACAAGCAGGAAAGGGAAACATAGGCGTGGATTTGTCGTTCTACGTCGGCAGGGCCCGGCCCCGCGCATACCTCAGACGCTGTTAGCCCCGACCAGAAACCAGGACGGGACCAAGGAGTGAGGGGCTACGTGCCCAGTTAGGCTCCTGAGTCGCGATGCTTAGGAGTCCCCCTTGACGCTCAAACGGTCTTCGTACCTTGGCCCCGCTCGGGGAGTGGCGCGCGATGAACCAGGCCCGAGGGGACTGGCTGGGTGGCGTGCGCCCGAGCGTAGCTCGGACGTAGCCCCTGTGTCTAGCCCCCTCGCGTGGCGCTCCCGAAGGGAGGCGTTACGGTGGAGCCGGACACTAAGCTCTGGGCTCCCTGAGGTTGATGCGGCCGTGGGCCGCCCACAGTTGTTTATCACCAGCGCGGAGCATAGCGCTTTCGTATGTGTACGGGCATAGCCGCTCCTCAGCAGTGTCGTCAGCCAGCGCTGAGCATGGTGCTTCCACTGGTACGTGGGAGGGGGCCCCTCCGGGAGGAGCCCTCAGGGTGTATACATCCCTGCCCTGACACGCGGCTGGCACGGTAGGGCTTGACGAGGTGTATCTGGGCACCCGTGAGCCAGCGCGGGACTCACAGGGCCCTACCTCAAGGCGGCTTGCACCTGGCTCTAGGCCTTGTTTGTGGTGTGCTCCTACAAGATTGATTAGATGCCAATGCTCTATGTCCTCAGGTCCCGACCCTTGAGTGGGCTCAGCCGTCGCTGGTATGCCAGGTCGCGATGCCGTGGACAAGGCCAGGAGGTGAGGGCTGGAGAGCCAGTAAGAGCCTGTGAGTCGCGATGCTCAGGTGACCCCCTTTTAACGTGCAAGCGGGTAGCATGAAGGGGGAAAAGGGCGCCTCTCGAGGCATCAAGTAATAATCATGACCTAGATAGATGCAATGGCGATACACGCCACTGGGTCAGGCCCGAGCGGCTTGGGGATAATGCAGCCCGAGGGGCGCCCCCAACAAGGTAAGCAAAGAACACGAGCAAAGCGGATACATGCCGCGGGGATGGACCCACGCGACCTGGGAATGATGCAGCCCTGTGGGCGCTCCCAGCTGAAATGGAACTTTGAAAGATGTCACCTGATATGATTGAAGTTGAAGGGATGCTGAAGCAGCTAACGACGCGCGATGCGAAAGCCGATCCTCACGAGCCCCCAGGGCCCAGAGCCTCGGGAGGCTCTGGGGGCGAAGGCGGCTCTTCAAGGACCATTTCCATCTCTGCTAGGACTGCGCAATGCCTGACCTCCTGAGCCTCCAGGATGCTCCTCAACAGGCGCAGATGAGCGGCGACCGCGTTCGGCAGCCCGAGAGGCATACGAATGTAGCTGTGGGGTTGACCCTCGCAACGTCCCATGCGCAAAGGCTAGAGGCGCTCTTGAGATGTGGCTCGGTTGAGTCCTGGTACCTTGATGCAGACGCGCAGCTCACCATCCTCGCCTGGATGGGGAGATACGGCGGGTAAGCGGCGGCTGTCGCGCATGATCCTTGACTCCTGCAGCTCCTGAGTGTTTCTGGAAATGAACTCCTGAGGGTTGGGCCCTCCTTTCTTCACACCATCTTGAGGAAAACGTGCTTTGAAACACGCCTCCAAGTGGTGCCCGAGCGCCTCCCTCGCGACTTTGGCAAGGTCGGTGGCCCTCCAGGAGAAAGCCCCCGAGCCTTGCCCGAGGAGGGCGCTGGGCGCGCCTTCCTATGCAACAAAGGGAGGCGCCCCTTGGACGGGCGCGGATCCTAGCATGGCACCCTTGGATGTGCCTGCCTCCTGATGGTTCGGACCAGGTGATGTTTTCTTCTTCTTTGGGACTGCCTGGGGAAGGCTCCCGCTCCTGCGATCTGGGTCTTCAATTGCCGCGGCCTGGAAGGCACGCTCGAGAGAACACATTGCATCCTTCTCCTCGCATGGGACTGTGATGATTCCACCGCTTCCTGGCATCTTGAGGACATTGTAGCCATGGTGAGTCACTGCCATAAACTTAGCCAGGGCCGGATATCCAAGTTTGGCGTTGTAGGGCAAGCGAATGTGGGCGACGTCGAAGTCGATGAGCTCAGTGCGGTACTTTTTGCGCTGTCCGAAGGTGATAGGGAGGCGGACCTGCCCTATCGGGGCGGTAGAACCATCAGTGACTCTTGAGAAGGGCTTGGTTGGCTGAAGCTGATCATATGGCACTTGGAGACTATTGAAGGTTTCGACAGACAGAATGTTGAGTCCTGCTCCACCATCAATGAGGGTCCTGGTGACCTGCACGTTGCTAATGACTGGGGAGCAGAGCATTGGGAGGACACCAGTTGTTGCTGCGCACTTGAGTTGATCTGCTGAACTGAACGTGATGGCGCACGTGGACCACCGGAGAGGGCGCGAGGCTTCGATTTTTGGGAGGACGGCATTCACCTCGCGAGCAAACTGCCTGAAGATGCGCTGAGAGGCTGGGGCTTGAGCTCCTCCTAGGATGCAAGCAATTGCGCGCGGCTCCTGGAAGCCCCCAGCCCCCTCGTCCTGATGCTGGTGTTCATTCCTCTTTGGTGGGGGTGGCAGCAGAGGGAGGCCTGCATTGCCTTGCGGGCGGTCCTTGCGAGGCCGGTCCCTCTAGATTCCCTCGCAAGGCTGATCGTGCTAGCGATCCTCGCGAGGTCGGTTGCGCCACACCTGGAGAGGGCCACGGTCTTCCCATCGTCCTCCAGTTCTTCCTCTCCTCGGCCATAGCCCCGATCGTTGCGCTCGGGGCATCGGCCGATACGCTCATCTCGCACAGCCCTGAGCTCCTGGCATTCATTGGTGTTGTGGGTGTGGAGGTCATGGTACACGCAGTACCGTCTGCCCTTAGACGACTCCGGCTGATCCCTGCCTCGCTTGGTATCTGGCTCAGCAGCAAGCACAACTGCTCCTTTGCGCTTCACGTCCTTGACCTTGGGCTTCTTCTCTTCCGGATCAGCAGCTGGAAGCTCGAGGAGGGAGAGGCGTCCTTCCTCAGCCCTGGCGCACTAGGTTGCTAAGTTGAACAGCTCCAGATAGGTGCACAGGTCCTCGTGGATTGCTAGCTCTTCCTTCATCTTGACGTCTCGAACGCCATCGGAGAAGGCTGAGATGATGGCCTCCTCAGTCACCCTGGGGATCTTTAGGCGGGCGTTGTCGAAGCGTTGGATGTACTTTTGCAGGGTCTTCCCTGGCTGTTGCTTGATGCGGCGCAAGTCACTCATGGTCGGGGGCCGGTCATGAGTGCCCTGGAAGTTGGCGATGAAGTGAGTGCGCATCTCGTCCCAAGAGGAGATCGTGCTGGGAGGCAGGTTGAGGAGCCATGTACGAGCGCCATCCTTGAGCGCCATGGGAAACCAGTTCGCCATGACCTTTTCATCCCCGTTGGCCGCCTCAATGCCCAACTCGTAGAGCTAGAGGAACTCCGCGGGGTCAAGCCATTCGTCGTAGAGGTCGTCGACGGGGCGGTAGTGCAGGAGCTCACGTGCCAGGAGCAACGCGGCATGCGCGTCCGCGGGAGCGCGACGACGGTGCGACGACGAGCCTGCTGGAGTCAGCGACGGGGTAGCGGTGCGGCCTTCCCGCTGCACCGAGGGATGCAGCTACGAAGCCTGCTGCTCGTTCCCCGCCGGGCCGGTGGAGGCGTGGGCGGCAGGCGACGGGGAACGACGGGGAGGCCCGGCGACTGGGGCCGTCTGGGCAACGTGGGCCGCTAGAGCAGCCCGGCGCTCGGCACGGGCTCGACGAGCGTCAGACATGGATGCGACGGACGGCGAAACGTAAGACGGCGGAAGACACAATTCCGGTGCACCCCTACCTGGCGCGCCAAATGTCGGATTGTGGGTTCCGGCAGACCCTTGAGGTTCCAACTCTGGGGTGCGCGCGAAGATCTCTCCTCTACCAACTCACGTCTCGTCGCCTCGCAAAGGATCTAGGCTACACGACGATGAACAACAGAAGGGACACGAGGTTTATACCGGTTCAGGTCACCATGGTGGTGTAATACCCTACTCCAGTGTGTGGTGTGGTGGATTGCCTCTGGGGCTGAAGATGAACAGTACAAGGGAAGAATAGCCTCGCGAGGGGTGTTCTTGTGGTGGTGTTGTCCCTTTGGAAGGGTCGATTCCAGATGCCTCTATACTATGGTGGCTAGTCCGATATATAGAGCGAGAGGCCCTAGTCCTCTTCCCAAATATTGAGCGGGAAGGGCGCCAACAATTGGCCATTTTGAAGGGGAACATCTAGTACACTTATCCTGACTAAAGTCGGTCCTCGCCTGCCAAAGACTCTGACGATGACGCCGTCCTGGGCTCCACGATGACCTCCTTCCGGCCGTTCCTCTGGTCTTGGTCTTGTTGCACGGAAATGGTTGCCTTTGCTTGATGCCTTGGCCTGTGCTTGCTCCCTTTGCACCAAAGGGGAAACAAGGACACTGCGCAGGCCGGCGCCCGCCTGGCACCCGCCTGGCCTCGATCGTCATGGCTTGCGTCACAGGCACCTCGTGAGGTACCCCGCCTTGATCTCTCCGCCTCCTCGCGAGCCAGCCTGACGAGGCTACTCCTGAGGAAGCTTTCTTGTAGTCTGCCCCGCGAGGCTCGGTCCCTCGCAAGGGTCTTGAGCTTGAATCGATGAAGATGGGCCGTACTGGGCCATTGCTTGAGCCACGCCGCAGGCCACAGGCAGACAAGTCTGGGGACCCCCGTTCCCAGAACACCGACAGACTTGCTTGTACTCCCTATTGGATTGATACCTTGGTTCTCTAACTAAGGAAAATACTTATCTCTATTTTGTTGCATCACCCTTTCCTCTTCAAGGGAAAACCAATGTTAGCTCAAGAAGTAGCATGGGGTGGACATTCGCACTCCCGTCGTCGGATTCTCCTCCATCGTCTCAGGCTCTGGCGGTGCCACCATCGCCATCTTGATTGGATCTCGGCAGATCTAGTGCCACGCCACCATCAAACCATGCGTGGGTGGATCCGGAGCGCTGGGGGATTTGTTTTGCAGAGAAATCCAAGATCTGGTAGGATGGATTTCTTCATTTCACTCCTTCATTAAGTTGGATGATGGTGCGAGATCAAGAAAATGACATCCTTGCCGGACAGTACCTCGAGGAGGATGAACAGATCGCGGAGGGTATGTGCTTTGTCATTGATATTCTTGAAGTTTATATTCTCTCTCAGATTGTGTAAGAGACGCGGGCTGATGTGGATTATACCGTACTAAGTGTGGGACGATCGAGCGATGACAAGACTAAGAAACCGTGACGGGATGATTCCAGGAGATCGGAGGGGCGGAGGATCATGTCGTGGATTTGTCCAATCCCAAAGTTAAACCAACCAACTATTACTTTATCTGTTTTTTTGCCGGATTCGTGGACCTTGGTTATGAGAAAGAAGAAGAAGAAGAAGAGCCAGTCGGTGAGGCAGTCGCCAACGCTGTAGAAATTAGGGAGGCAAGGATGATGTATTAGAATGCGTTGCTGGGCCAAGATGGGCTGAAAGCAACATCGGCTAAGTTGGGCTCCAAAGAAACTAGGTGTTTGTCCCAGTTGGAGACCAGTTGACTTTAAGGAACAAGAATCATCGGCAGCGTTGCATGCAACGATATTGGATTGCGTGACTCTTCATGAGCGTACGACGGCTAGGGTTCCTCGCGTTACAAAATAAGGGTTTCCATCATTGGGGGCCGGGCGCGCTGTGAGGATCAAGCTCACGCCTTCCCCGAAGGCCATGGAGGGTCGAGGAGGCCAGTCGACACCACCTAAGGCTGGGACGCCGCAACCTAAAGGTGCACCGCCACTGCCTAGAGGGGCGCTGCTACCTCCTAGAAGAGTGTCGTTGTTGCCTCTAGCCGAGGATGGGCCGCATCCGACGCGCACCAACGGTGGCCCGTGACCCATGCCCCCCGCCAGGGACAGCCGGGCGTCGAACTTTGGCACGAATGCACATGGTGTTGGGCGCGATCGTGATCAAGGACCGGTCCTAGCAGGCTCTGGATTCGCTAAAAACAGCAAAAAACCTCCACTGGGTCAATGGGGTGATGACGTGTATGATGTATAGCAAGGGGCAGCACCGCGGTTCGACCTCCTCGGGCGATGGTCGCAGCTACGCCTGGCAGGGAGATGGCGAGGCCGGTCGCGAATTCTACGGCCCCACTGGTAACTTTGTCGAGGGTGCATCCGGTCCTAACTATCGTCATCATGGGACCTTTCGTCCTAACCGTGGAGGTAGGGGAGGTGGTAGGCGGCCACCTCCACCGGGTCCTCCCCCGCCGCCCACTGTTGTGATTGCAACTCCAGTTGAGACAGAGAGCACCATGGTGTAGATCGCTGCTGCAGTAGGACCAGCATCGGCTACTCCAGACGTGGTCATAGTCCCGACACAGATGCCTACTATGGGTAAGGGTGCACCGCTTGCGGTGGACAAGTCATCGGATAAGTCCGAGGGCCTCAAAGTGGGCACAAAAGAAAGAGAAGATGACTTGTTACCGCTGCAGTCACTACCAAAAAAATACACTTCCGTGATGATTCGTGTTTGTCATAGTAGGTCATGTTTTCTATCATGCATGTACATCCATGACGATTTTATGACAGAATCAAGATAGTCATAGCGGTGCTGTCGTAGAAGTGTTCCATGACATTACCAAAATTATCATCACGTAAGTGTCCACTTCCATGATGATAAATCGTGTGTCATAGAAGTGCTTTCTTCAAGGGTAAACCGAAACGTGTCATCCACCATAACGGCTCGCCGTTAAGCTATCGGGTCTGGTTTTGGATCCGACAACCCGTTAACAGCCCCGACCAATGGTGATTTTCCACGTGTAAAATCATCATTGGCTGGAGGAAATAGGTGTCGGCTCACCGTTGGGACAGATGTCATCCACTCATTGGACCGAAGGCACCTATGATACATCGACACATGGGATGGCCCAACAGAGGTCCATTCCTATGAAAAGGCCGACCCGTTTGACTTGGTCAAAAGGTGGCGGGCCGGCCCACAAAAAAGCATGTTAATGGCCCGTTCGCATATACCCATTTATAGCCTGCTAACCTAGGGCCCGTTACGACCTATACGTATTAGGCCCAGTAGCGTCATCTGGGCCGTCCAATATGATTCCAGCCTGTTTTAACTTTCGGCCCATGTATGGCCCATGATGGCTTTCGGCCCATATGAGTCCCTTTGTAACTCTTGGCCCATTAACGGCCCGTGCTGAAACTGGCCCGTAATGAACGGTGTATCACTTTACAGCCATTAACGGCCCATTATTCCATTGGGACATTTCCAACCCATGTTATCTTTCGACCTTCTCAGGGCCCATTTATTCTTGGGCTCATTTCCAGCTTTCGGTTACTTACGGCCCGTTACTGTAATTTTCTACTTGTAGGCCAAATTCAGCCCGTGGTTACAATCGGCCCGTTTGTGGCCCATTAATACGTTGGGCCGTTTTCATAGCGTCATCAAATACAACCAATTAATGACGGCCCATTATGGTCGGCCCATGAACGGATGATTCCAACTCTAGCCCGTTTATAGCCATAATGCGGTCTGTTATTGGCCCATGTTTGGCCAATCGATCATACGGCCCATAGAAGGCCCATTAGTGATACGACTCGTAGAAGGCCCATTGTGTCTATGGCCCGTAGAAGGCCCATTGTTTCTACGCTCCATAGAAGGCCCATTGTTTCTATGGCCCGTAGAAGGCACACTATTTCTACGGCCCGTAGGTGGCCCAGTGTCACTACAGTAAATATGTAGCCATGGTTATTGTGGCCTAGTTTTAAAAAAAGGTTACTGCGGACACTAGCAAACTGCAGAAAAAGAACTGCACTGACTACAAGCAAACAAATAAACAAGACAACATGGAAATAAGTAAGCAAGCAACTTATTCTAGGCTATCATGGCTATTACACATATTACATCCACTGGGCATCTAAGTTCGCCACCAGTGCAAATATAGGGAACAAAGCAGCATATCATATACACTGGTTGTCAAAGTTGGCAAACAGTGCAAATAAATGCCGCAGCAAAACAAGTCCAGAACTGAAACCACTTCAGAAGATCTCAAGAAACAATATCCTGGGTACCCATAATGCTGGCAAGATGCTTAGCAAGCTTATTAACTTTCTCTTGTTTGGTGCTTAAATCCTCTAGCGCTTGTTGTTGCACTAGAAAGTATGCATTTGAATTTTGCAGGGACTTCCTCAGTCCTTCAGCTTCCTGTCGTAGCACATCTGATCGATGTCTTTCAACTTGAAGTTTAGACTCAAGAACACGAACTAATTCAGGCAGCGAGTTCGAAGAGCTCGTGCCAACAGTAGTGTCTGTCGGATTTCGGCTTCCGGCAGACCCTCTAGATTCGAACACTAGGGTGCGCCCGGAGATTTCACCCACTACCTACCTGCACCTCACCGCCTCGCTATGATCTAACCAATCAAAGGAACAACACAAGAGACATAGAGTTTATACTGGTTCAGGCCACCATTGTGGTGTAATACCCTACTCCAGTGTGTGGTGTGGTGGATTGCCTCTCGGGATGATGATGAACAATACAAGGACGAACAGCCTCCAGAGGGTCTGTTCTTGAGCTGGTGCAATGAACTGCTTGAGTGAGTTCGGTCGCTTCTCTCTCTCTCTCTTTGGTTGATCTCCAGCTGCCTCTACCCTCGGGGTGGCTAGTCCTATTTATAGGCAAAGGCCCTGGGCCTCTTCCCAAATATTGAGCGAGAAGGGCGCCAACAATTGGCCATTTTGAAGGGGAACATATAGTACACTAATCCTGACTAAAGTTGGTCCTCGCCTGTCAAAGACTCTGGTGGTGACGCCGGCTTGGGCTCCACAATGACTTCCTTCCTGCCGTTGCGACGGTCTTGGTCATGTTGCACCGAAATGGATGCCTTTGCTTGATGCTCTTGCCTGGGCTTGCTCCCTTTGCACGAAAGAGGAAAGGAGGACACTACGCGGGCTGGCGCCCGCCTGGCGCCCTTGGTCATCATGGCTTGCGTCATGGGCACCTCGTGAGGTACCCCACCTTGATCTCTCCGCCTCCTCGCGAGCTAGCCTGACGAGGCCGTGCCTGAGGAAGCTTCCTGTCGTCCACCCCGCGAGGCTTGGCCCCTCGCGAGGGTCTTGAGCTTGTGCTGATGAAGATGGGCCGTGTTGGGCCGCCCCTTGAGCCACGCCGCAGGCCGTAGGCAGGCAAGTCTGGGGACCCCCGTTACCAGAACGCCGACAGTAGCCCCCGGGCCCAATGCGCGCCCGGACTTGGCTGAGCAGAGAAGCGAAGGGGCAAGTGCGAAGCGCCGCGGGCCCTAACAGCCTGCAGCCTCGGGCGCCGCGTGGCGGTCGATTGGACGTGGCCCGCCCTGTTCCCCCACGCCTCCTTATTTTGCGCCCAGCTAGGTGGTCCCGTGGTTGCACACAGTCGTTCCTCTTTTCGCTACTCGACCGTCCCCTGCTCTTCGTCCTCTCGAGCTCCAGCCTCTGCTTCTAATCCAATCTCGAATCCTCCCTCTCCCCATCGCCATGACTCCGACGAAGAAGGGAAAAGGTAAGAACCTGATGCCTTCGCCTCGCTCGCTGCTGTCGGCGGCTCCCGCCGTCGATCGGTCGATCATACTCAACCAAGAAGGCTTGGGCAAGGTCAGCTCTGCCCTGGCCACTATCTTCAACAAATGCGGGAGGACGACGGCCTGGCCCGCATCCCACTTCTCCATTGACAGAATAGTCACCGAGGTCCAGTACTTCGCCGACGCCCTGTGGGCGGGATTGGTTCCCCCCTTTTCCGATTTCTTCAACACTGTGCTTTCCCATTACCAAATCCATATGATGCATTTGGGTCCTGAATCCATTACTCTTCTTGATGTCTTCGCCTTTGTCTGTGAGGAGATGATTGGCATCCCTCCTTTGGTTGCCTTGCTGCGCCACTTCTTCTCTCTGCGCCTCGTCGATCACACCCAGTGCTCGGGGTGCGTGAGCTTCATTGCCGCACCAGAAACAGCAGCATCAGGGATTGATTTCAGCCTTCCTCCGTCCGCGCCTGGGTTCCGTGAACGGTGGTTGTACGTGGATGTAGGGGTGCCCGGCCCCCTACTTTCGGAGCCAAAGTCGCCCGCTATCCCCAATTCAGGCTGGGGCCAGGAGACGCTCACGAGCCCCGGCTCATCTTCGTCTGGCATCGCTTCGCGCTCTTGAGGGGGCTCGGTGTGATGGCGCCCAAGGTGGTGAAGGAGTTCCTGCTACGCCACATTGCTCCTCTCCAGCGCCACTCCAGCCGGATGTGGTCCTTCAGCGGGCGTGAAGATGTATGAGGCTCCAGGAGGAGGACCTGGCGCCCGAAGCACTGAGGAAAGTGCTCTTGGTCTTGACGGGGGACCCTTCCCCCGGCAGCGTCCGGCAAGGGGGGGGCTTGCTGTACCTTTGCTCAAATAGGGGCGACTTTGTGAAGCAGATGCTCGGCTTCGACGAGTGGGGGCTGCGCCCCGCTGGCCTCACGTGGCCTCGCGAGAACCCAGTGGTGGTGACTGCCCTCCTAGTCGCCCACGGCGGTCCTTCCTCGAGTGGCAGAGCAGGGAGGCATGGGCCACCGGAGGCTGAGGGGGCCCCTGCCGAGATGACAACACCGGGCAGCACTCCTGAGGGCGCAGTTCCTGAGGCCCGTACTGCTGCGGCTGAAGGCATTGAGCCGCTGCCTGCGGCACCCGTGGTTGAGGCCCCTGGGGCCCCGGCTACCCTTCTTGGTGAGGCGACCGGCGGCGCGCATCAGGACGACGCCCCGGACGCTGGGCATCTTGACGCTTCTTCCTCGTCGCAGACGGACCCCTGCGCTCAACTCCTGGGTCACTTTCGTGTGGACTTCGAGGATCTCCAAAAGAGAAGGGAGGCCTTGGGTGACGATTACCCTTGCCTCCTGCTGAAGCGCTGGAAGTATTTCGCCATTGATGAGTAAGCCTCCCTCTTTCCTAGCTCCTGATCCTCCCGTTGCTTCAGCTAATCCTTGTTCTGCAGGGCCCTTCCTGCCGAGTTCGCGGGGATGGCTGAGGAGACATCCCCCCAGGCTCCACCCTCTACACCGTCTTCGAGCGCTCCGAGCTCAAGCGGAGCCCTTGCGGTGAGGCCGGCCGGAGAGGTGAGCCATCCTGTGGTGCATCGTGGCTCTGCGCGCCTCACGACCCTCCTTCGCGAGCCTTCTCGGGGCGTAGCCAGCCTGCCTTGGGCTTCGCGTCTGTTCATGGATGGCGATTGGCTGCGGTCGGCCCTGTGCTCTTCATTTGGGGATGGGCTGGTTCCTGGCCGGACTTCTGGCGAGGCGCGCCCGACCATCGCGAGGGCGCCAGCCCCCAGCCCCCTGCCCAGATGGGGAGTGCTGATCCGTGGCCCCCCGCGCTTACTTGGGGCAGATGGCGGCGCGGAAGACATGCTCGAGTGCGCCCGGAGGCGTCGCGTTCTTCGCCAAGGGTTTCTCCGGAGGGTGGCTGACACGGTGAGCCGGCTTGGCGAAGAGCTTGCTGATGAAGATGCGCACCTTGAGGCCGAGGGCCTGTGCCTGGCTGAAGAGAGGCGCAAGCTGGAGGCGGTTGTTGCCCTTGCGCGCCACCAGCGTGACCTCGACAATGAGGAGGCCGACGCGTTGCTGGTGGCCTCTCGGGAGGCCCGTTCCCGGGCCGTCGAGGAGGCCCGAGAGGCTGATCGGCGGCGTGAGGCGGCGGAGGTGCGGGCGTGGGAACACCAGGCCCGGTGCCACTCCCTGGAGCAGCAGGGGGAGTTGCGTGAGGCGGCCCTTGCATCGATGAAGGTGTCTTCGGTTGACCAGGTAGAGCTCCTGAGGCGTGAGGAGGCTCTGACGCTGGAAGTTGCTGAGCGCGCACGAGATCTTGAACGCCTGGAGACGAGAGAGCACTTGGCGACACAGGTGGAGGATGACGTCGCCACACGCGAGGCCCGAGTCCTGGAAGAGGTTGAACGCGGGGTGACAACGGCCCGCTTGAACCTCGAGCGCGAGTTCGAGGAGAGGTTGGGGTTGATCCAGGTCGAGGCTGAAGGCAGGACCGCCGCCCTGAGGGCCAAGCTGGAGGAAGTGACGCGGCGAGCCGATGGTTCCCAGGCCTCTCTCGGCGTGGCGTAGGAGGAGCTGACTACCTCCCGCACCGAGGCACTTCTTTTACGCCAGCGGGTGGACAAGGTTGAGGCCGTTGCGCGGCAGAACGAGGACGAGATACGCCAGCGGCGGATTCTGGAGCACGATCATGGCCCCATGCTTGCCACGCTTCGGGAGAGAGCCAATGCGGCTTTGGGTAATATCTGCGAGGCGGCTGTTGACGAGCCCCACGCAGTCAATTATGCTGGCAATCTTCAGTTCTTCACCGACGTGGTGACGCAGCTGGAGGCGCGGTCGGTCGGAGCCAACAGGCTAGTGGAGGAGAGGAGCCGCACCCTGCTCGGGGGCGCCTTCTCTCGTGTCTTCAGTTACCTTCGGAATATGGACCCCAACTTCGACTTCGACGCCGCCATCGCCCTAGTACCCCAGGCCGTCCGGGACGACCTGGCGCGCTGGTTGGAAGACAACGTGGATGCCCTCGTCAGGGCCTTCGCTTCTGATAACGACAGCGTGGTCGTGGCTGCTGATGGAGGCGACGTGGTGAACGGCCCTAACGCCGCTGATGGCGACGCGGAGAGCGACAGCGAGGCCAGCGACGCCAGCGATGATTCAGGAGGTGCCCCTGAGGATGCATTGGGGGATTTATCCGATTGACCGCCTGCTTCCTTACCCTGCGTAGATAGACTTCAGGCCTTGCCCTGAAAGTTGTAAGAGCATTTTGGGAGGGGGAGCCCCTCATGTAGAAACTCGCATTCAGCGTATCAGTAGATGTAATATCACCCATACGCCTGCACCAAGCGGCTGAGTTTGCGATGAGCTAGTGGGCTTGTTTACCTTTGACCCGTGTGGGCCTCGAGTCGGCCTGTGGAGGGCTATGGTGTCTCGTGCATCTCCTGAACGAGCCCATCGAACCTGTAATGAAAAACCTCCTGAGAGGGCGCGACGACGACAGTCTGGGATGCACGCAAGCTAGGCCTGGCCCAGCTCGCAAGGGGCTCACGAGGGGAGGCAACTGAGGCAAAGTGGTAACCAGAACGCGAGAGATTGCTCGAACGAGACCAAACACCCCTTCCCCGAACACACACAAATCTTCGAGCTCAAATCCAACTTAAATCCAACGGGGGAAAACGGCAGCCAAGGGGAAAAGCAATGAAAGCAAAAAGAAAGGCCGCGTTCGGCACCTAGTCTAGTCTTGGACGTCTTCTCACCAGGGCAGAGCTAAGTGCTGCCACTGGGCGTGGGAGGGAGCCCCAGGGCCTGAGGCCGGCACCCCTGAGACTCCGGAGCATGTACAGCCCCACTCATTATTACGTGAGAGTGTCATGGGGCGGTGAGCTTCACAGGCACTGGGCCTTCTTCACAGGTACCGGCCTTGCTTCATATCGCTAGATGAGGGCCCCGCCTTGCGCCACACTCTAGTGCCACTGATGATGACCGGAAACCAGGACGCCGCCGATGGGGTATTGCGGTCGCCAGCGGTTCCCCCGACGACCACAGGTCCTCCGCCAGGGGCAGGCCCTGAGGCACCTCCCTAGCAGAGGTCCTACCTCCTGAGGACGCCTTGCTCCGAACGCCGTGGTGGTGATGCCGAATCTTGGCCTCTCTCCTGCAGCCCCCGGCGCTCTCCTCCCGAGGGGTAGGAAGCTGCGGGACTGGGGCAGCCGCCCGTTGTGGTGACCTGCACCTCCTGTGATCCATGGTTGGCGTATGCCTGCTCCTGAGGAATTAGTGGTACCTGATAATCGCTGCTTCCAGCGTAGCCGACAGGGCCTTCTCGGGGCTCCTGGAAGAGCTCAGCTTCTAGTGCCTCGTCCCCCTAGCTTGGGCCAAGGAGCGAGCCTTGTTCGTCCTCATGCGCGCGCCCTTGGTCCATCATGTGGGGCACGTACTCTTCTAGGGCCACCATCCTAAAGGCCGCGCCATAGCGCCCCGCGTGCCATGTAGTTCTGCTTGAGGCACCCGCCTGGGGGTGATAGCACGACAGCCCACCGGGGCCATGGGTTGTGGCGAGTCCTTCTTCGATGGCCAAGGGCGGAAGTGGCGTCGCTGCTGGTCCGGTGCTGACGGCCTGGCCGGCGTTGGGGTGGCCTTAGAGTCCGCCTGGGGCTGCACGGGTGTGCACGGAGCCCCTGTGCGGGCCGCCCTGGACCTGAGGTGGGAGTTGGGTGCAGAAGGGGGGAACCCCCGAGGCGGCGAAGCCCAGGAGCTCTGCCACCCGCTCTAGCAGCACGTCGCGGCCGCCTTCCAGCAGCCTGCATTGCAGCAGCTCTCGGGCCATCGTGAGCGCGGCCCTCGAGTTCACCTGCTCCCGTCGGGTGTACGGCACCGTGGCCGCAGCATGGTGGGAGGCCCTCGCCGCCAACCGTGCCTGCCGCGTCATGAGAGCTGTCGTTGCCTATCCGCGCCGCCCGCGGCCCGCTGCACCCTGCGGACCGCGAGCTGCCTGGGGCATGGGGTTGCCCGGGGCGTGCGGCTCTGCGTGGGCGGGCTAGGCCGCCCAGGGATCAGGGTTGCCTGCCTGGTCGCCGGACATGATGATGACGATGCGACGGGGCGCGAAGCGGCATAAGGTGGATTCCGGTGCACCCCTACCTGGCGCGCCAAATGTTGGATTTCGGGTTCCGGCAGACCCTCTATATTCGAACACTGGGGTGTGCATGGAGATTTCACCCACTACCTACCTGCACCACACCGCCTCGCTATGATCTAAGCAATCAAAGGAACAACACAAGAGACACAGAGTTTATACTGGTTCAGGCCACCATTGTGGTGTAATACCCTACTCCAGTGTGTGGTGTGGTGGATTGCCTCTCGGGCTGATGATGAACAATACAAGGAAGAACAGCCTCCCGAGGGTCTATTCTTGAGCTGGTGCGATGAACTGCTTGAGTGTGTTCGGTCGCTTCTCTCTCTCTCTCTCTCTCTCTCTCTCTCTCTCTCTCTCTCTCTCTCTCTCTGGTTGATCTCCAGCTGCCTCTACCCTGGGGGTGGCTAGTCCTATTTATAGGCAAAGGCCCTGGGCCTCTTCCCAAATATTGAGCGGGAAGGGCGCCAACAATTGGCCATTTTGAAGGGGAACATATAGTACACTTATCCTGACTAAAGTTGGTCCTCGCCTGTCAAAGACTCTGGTGGTGACGCCGGCTTGGGCTCCACAATGACTTCCTTCCTGTCGTTGCGACGGTCTTGGTCTTGTTGCACCGAAATGGATGCCTTTGCTTGATGCTCTCGCCTGCGCTTGCTCCCTTTGCACCAAAGAGGAAAGGAGGACACTGCGCAGGCTGGCGCCCGCCTGGCGCCCTTGGTCGTCATGGCTTGCGTCATGGGAACCTCGTGAGGTACCCCGCCTTGATCTCTCCGCCTCCTTGCGAGCCAGCCTGACGAGGCCGTGCCTGAGGAAGCTCCCTGTCGTCCACCCCACAAGGCTTGGCCCCTCGCGAGGGTCTTGAGCTTCTGCTGATGAAGATGGGCCGTGCTGGGCCGCCCCTTGAGCCACGCCGCAGGCCGCAGGTAGGCAAGTCTGGGGACCCCCGTTCCCAGAACGTCGACAGTATCTAGTAACTCAAACACTACATCAAGACATGACTTTTGGGTTCTCTCACTGTCATCGAGATAGTTTTTATCAACTTTCTTGGAGACCAACAGGGATGTCTCACTATCTTGAACCTTATATGCATTACTTCCTTTACCATTGCATAATGGGGTACTGTTCTCCAATATTTTGTTCGCATTCTAAAAGAGAAACAAGCAGACACATCACAGGTTTACCATGTTGTATATGAAACTCATTTTGGTAAATCAGTTCAGTAGTAAAGTGGACAGGATAACAACATGAAACAAACATATATCTATGTACCATGGTCACTTTATGGTCTATACCATTCTAGTTTTTGTTGCCAAATCAAGATAGAGACACATTTCAAATAATATTTGTTCGAGACAAAGCAGAATAGACAACATATAAGTGTGGGAAACTATAGAGCAATAACAACACTTGTAATGTGCATGACATGAGAACATAATTGTTTATTCAATTGAAACTGAAATCAACATAGAGCAAGTTACAACAGCAAACTAGTTAAAGAAACAGGTTTGAAACATACATGTTGCACCATTGGAGTTTCAATTCCATCCTTCAAATTTGACAATAGTTGGTATGAGTAAATACAGTGATGTGATGTCTACTACACAACCTTCTTCTTGTAGACGTTGTTGGGCCTGGAAGTGCATAGGTTTGTAGGACAGTAGCAAATTTCCCTCAAGTGGATGACCTAAGGTTTATCAATCCGTGGGAGGCATAGGATGAAGATGGTCTCTCTCAAACAGCCCTACAACCAAATGACAAAGAGTCTCTTGTGTCCCCAACACACCCAATACAATGGCAAATTGTATAGGTGCAATAGTTCGGCGAAGAGAGGGTGATACAAGTGCAATATGGATGGTAGGTAAAGGTATTCGTAATCTGAAATTATAAAAACAGCAAGGTAACTAATGATAAAAGTGAGCATAAACGGTATTGCAATGGTAGGAAACAAGGCCTAAGGTTCATACTTTCACTAGTGCAAGTTCTCTCAACAATAATAACATAGATAGATCATATAACAATCCCTCAACATGCAACAAAGAGTCACTCCAAAGACACTAATAGCGGAGAACAAACAAAGAGATTATGGTAGGGTACGAAACCACCTCAAAGTTATCCTTTCTGTTCTATCTATTCAAGCGTTCGTAGTAAAATAACATGAAGCTATTCTTTCCGCTCAATCTATCAGAGTTCATACTAGAATAACACCTTAAGACATAAATCAACCAAAACCCTAATGTCACCTAGATACTCCATTGTCACCTCAAGTATCTGTGGGCATGATTATACGATAAGCATCACACAATCTCAGATTCATCTATTCAACCAACACAAAGTACTTCAAAGAGTGCCCCAAAGTTTCTACCAGAGAGTCAAGATGAAAACGTGTGCCAACCCCTATGCATAGGTTCATGGGCGGAACCCACAAGTTGGCCACCAAAACATACATCAAGTGGCACATGATATCCCATTGTTACCACAGATAAGCACGGCAAGACATACATCAAGTGTTCTCAAATCATTAAAGACTCAATCCGATAAGATAACTTCAAAGGGAAAATTCAATCCCTTACAAGAGAGTAGAGGGGGAGAAACATCATAAGATCCGACTATAATAGCAAAGCTCGCGATACATCAAGATCGTGCCATAGAGGGAACACGAGAGAGAACACGAGAGAGAGAGAGAGATCAAACACATAGCTACTGGTACATACCCTCAGCCCCGAGGGTGAACTACTCCCTCCTCATCATGGATAGCGTCGGGATGATGAAGATGGCCACCGGTGATGGGTTCCCCCCTCCGGCAGGGTGCCGGAATGGGCTCTCGAGAGGTTTTTGGTGGCTACAGAGGCTTGCACGGCGGAACTCCCGATCTATCTTCTCCGTGGATGTTTTTAGGGTACGTGGGACTATATAGGTGAAAGAAGTCGGTCGTGAGGTGCTCCAGGGGCCCATGAGATAGGGGGGCGCGCCCAGGGGGGTGGGCACGCCCCCCACCCTCGTGGCCTCCTCGAGGATCTTCTGACGTGAACTCCAAGTCTCCCGGATGATATTCTTCCAAAAAATCACGATGCCGATGGTTTCATTCCGTTTGGACTCCGTTTGATATTCCTTTTCTTCGAAATAGTAAAGCAGGCAATAAAACAGCAATATGGGATGGGCCTCCAGTTAATAGGTTAGTCCCAAAAGTAATATAAAAGTGTATAATAAAGCCCGTAATCATCCAAAACAGATAATAAAATAGCATGAATGCTTCATAAATTATAGATACGTTGGAGACGTATCATGATGCAAGAGCAAAGGAGTATGAACCATAGCTACAGAACTTGACCAGAGAACAATTCTTCTTCTCCTTTAAGCATTGAGTTGGTATTCGGAGTGGTGGTCCTCGTGCTTTGGGCACTACAGTTCCCTTACTAACTGCTCGTGTTTGGGTGCTCTATGGTGGAGACGGTGTTGTGTCAACTGGAACTAGGTTACTATCTGTTGGGGTTGGGGTTCGAAGGGGTGTAGCTGGTTCTCTGTCCAACTGGGTAGGGGTACAATCTGCGAGAGTCTGGGTTATGTCTGGTGGGGCTGGTTCTTGGGCAAGTACAACCGTGGTTCTATCTGCATCAAGTGGTAGCACTATATTTTCTGAAGACCGTGTTGTTACTCCCTTAAATACTACCATCACCCTCTCCAATTCAAATGCCTGATAAATAAGAAAAGTAATTGAATGTACAGACATTGTATGATAGACAGGTGCCATGGATAGTGGGGAATAAAAGAGGGCATGATATAATTCACATTTATATTGTCTAACCAAACAGGATAGCATGACACAGTTTCACATATATGATGGCTAACTAAACAGGATAGCATGACACAATTTCACATTATGATGGCTAACTAAAAAAGATGGAAATACATAGTTCAAAATATGATGGCTAAGTAAACAGGATGACATGATATAACTATATAATGTGTTTATTAAATAGGTTGGCATGCCATAATTCACATACATGCCGCCTACGGAAACATGATAGCATGATATAATTCACGGATAGAATGACATAATTCAAAATATGATGACTGTAAACACTAAACAGGATGAGATGATATAAATATATGATGTCTTTATTAAATGGGTTGCCATGCCATAATTCAGATAGATGCTGTGTATGTAAACATGATGGCATGATATAATTCAAATATATGATTTATATAGTAAGCAAGTAAGCATATGGCAATCCATATATGATGTATAAACTAAGCAATGCAAGACAACATGCATGACATGGGTAATATAACCCTGCCTAGTTTGAGCATAGAACTCAAGAGGGAAATAGGACTGGTCATCAGTCTCTGAATCCTCCTCTGAGGAGCTCTCTGTAACCAGCAAGATGTCTGCTTCAGCAGGTAGCATTGTCTGCTCTGAATACCTTGTTTTCACTCCAGATACTTCCATCACCGCTTCAAATGGCTGATACACAGGAAGAGTAGTTGAATATACAAACGTTGTCGACAAATGGAACACATAATACAAAAAATGATAGCATGATATAATTCACATACATGACGATTGGCTAAGCAGCATGGCATTGGATGATTCACATATATAATTCCTTTGCAACAAGATAACATTGCATAATTCACATATATAATGTCTTGCAACAAGATGGCAATGCATAATTCACATATATGGTAATTAGACACTAAACAGGTGGCCTTCACACAAAGCATGTCTAAAATAATCAAATGACATAGCAATGCAAGACACCATACGCACGATATGAGAAACATAACCCTGCCAAGTTAGAGCATACACCTCGGGGGGGAGATAGGATTGATCATCTGTCTCTAAATCCTCCTCTAAGGAGCTATCCAAAACCAGCGAGATATGCGCTTCGTCAGATAGCATAGCCTGCTTCTAAGACCTTGTTTTCACCCTAGAATTTTCCATCACCGTGTCAAATGGCTGATGCACACGAGGAGTAGTTCAATGTACTAACATTGTTGACAAATGTAATACATAATGGAAAAAAAGGATGGACTGATATAATTCACATATAAGATGTCTGGCTAAGCAGGATGGCATTGCAAAATTCACATGTATGAACAAGACGGCGTTGCATAATTCACATAAACGATGAATAAACTAAATAGATGGCGTTCACACAAAGCATGTCTAAACTAAGAAGATGACATATTTGATGTATAAAGTAAGCAATGCAAGGCACCATATGCATGATATAACCAACATCAGCATGCCAAGTTAGAGAGAAGACCTTAGGGGGTAAAAAGGGGTGGTCTTCTCCTTTTGAATCTCCCTGAGAACATATATCTTCCCTCGATTACAATCTGAAATGGGTGGATGGGGGCTGCCTTTGCGCCTACCATGGAGCAATGTCTGCATGAACTTTTATTGCCACGCAAGGCTCATCTGTTTTGCTCTGCATGTTCAGTTCCATTATGTACAATAACTAACATGCATAGGAATAAAACATAGTGAGATTATGTAAGGACGGCATGCAGAAATCTAGAGTGATGGTAGAAACCTATGGATAGACCCCAAAACCAATGATAGCAGGCAGATAATGGCTTTAGTTAAAAATACAGATAATGGCTTCTTTACTGTTTGTTTGCCACCCAACATGAAACTCATAGTAGACACCAGAGATTAACCAGATAGTAGATACATACTATTGATTGCGGCCCCGATATGTACCCCACAACCATTTAAAAACTCAAGTTTGACCATTAGTTTGAAGACGACTCAGAGTCTAATCGGTGAACAAGATGATAAAGTAGCGTGTAATATTAAGCGATGCATAACGTAAGCAGACACGAAAGAGTGTGACCTCTCTTGCGGACCCGTGTAGTCCTCAAGGTCATCTCCTCGGTTGATCATGGTAATGCAGTTGCCATGGCTACCGGCGGTGGGGAAGAATATCTAAGGCGGCGAAAGACAGTCTGGAGGTCGGATCCCTGCTATGTTGGACCCTTCTGTCGTTGGAGCAGCTGAGCTAGGGTGGACGACGACGCAGTAGGAGCGGGACAAACCATGCAAGGTTTTCTTTGACAAATATTTGTAAGAGAAGTAATTCTGTAAGGGATCGCTCGAATTGGAGGATTCTAATAACGTAGGGATAGGAAATACACAGTAATAGGATAGGAATGCATGTGCAAAATAGAGAATCTAAAAGCACAAGATTTTTGCCAATCTGGGTGTTTGGTTCACAAGAATTGGACGATCACAGGATGCAAAGAAGCATGGTGAGATTAAGTCAAACCACAAGAAAATGTATGGTTATAATGCTATTATGCTACTATCTCTTAGTCTTGTGCTTCATGAATAGGAATTTGAAAAGGAGGACAAGTGGATATTAAAATTCCTATGGTTTTTGTTTCAAGGAGCCACCAAAGGAACAAATCCTACAGTTTTCCTTTGCTCCATTCCTTTGAACCAAATGCATGAATAGTAGTACGATAGGAAAGTTTCCAATTCCTATGTTTTTCCTTCACTTTTCCTTTCAAGCACTGGCGATTCCAGTAGGCAGGCTTGAGCAAGGAAAAGCCTACACTCAAAAAATGTTTTTGTGCTACTTCTACTACTTTGGACCCAAGCCACTGCCCTACTAGCTCAACTCCCAAGCCCATCGACATTTGCATAGCTCAAACGCGTAGAGATAAATAATGATGGCATTCAAGAGAGTCCATCACGGATAGCTAAGTTGCCTATTACCTCACTTCTTGTCATATAGTAGGAGAAACTAATCATATTTCACGTTACTGCATGTGCTCAATGGACAATATATATAACATGTAGATTGAAAAAGAGATGCAACAAGTATACAACCTATTTGGCGAAGCCATGTCAATCTCAGCGTGATTGGGTTGGTCGGTGAGGACGATCCGGCTGACTTGGTTGTCGGAGGAGGGGAAGAAGATCTTAGGCATCTTGAGATGGAGCCCGGGGTACTGCTCCACTGTGATGGAGGGTTTCATCGTTGGAGCAGCTCCGGTGAGTTATACGACGCTGAGGCTGAAGCACGATAGGAGAGACAACATTAACCTGAGTGGAATTCTAATAGCAACTCCAATACATGATGTAAAATACATAACCACAAACTGTTAGTTGTAAAATAAATCAGCCGCTCATCTCTGAACTTAACTGTCGAAGCTGAATTTAACTCTTGAAACTGAAATTAACTGTCGAAACTGAATTTTGCTGCCAAAACTAAATTCTGCTGTCGAAACTGAACGCACTAGTAGCAGAAAAGCAGTAGCAGCAGCAACAACGCGTGCGAGAGCCAGGGCAGCTGGTCGTGTAGGGTACCTCTCCGGCGAGCCCCCCTCCCCGCTGCGGCTGGTTCTTC
>NC_041383.1:610700537-610783852 GCF_002162155.2 Triticum dicoccoides
TGAAGTGTAGCTAAATCGGAGCAGCATCGCAAGCAAGAGCAAGAGCATACCAGGTAGGGGACCAAGAGCAAGAGCAGAGCAGTAGCGCGAGCGAGAGCTAAAGCAGCAGTAGCTCCTACTGATGTGGACGTCGCATCTGAGGGAGTGACACCGTGGAGGAAGTGTCCGGCGATGCTGTCGTGGATTGAGCCGCGTCGTGTCGGCTCAGGAACGAGCACCAGTAACACCGTGAGATCGAATCAAAAAGAAAATGTGGCGATTAGTGTACAACCTCTTTGGTGGCACCGATTAGGCCGCAGCATCTTCTGAGGAAATGGTGATCATGTTGCTCTTCCGGTGGTGCAGGTGAAGACGATGGTGTGGGAATGGAGGTGGCGCGAAAGACAAGGGGAATGTCGGGGCAGCTTCTTGGAGGTGGAGGACGGGGTGGCTGAACCGGTGGGATGACGAGATCGAAGAAAGATCCTCATCCGGTACGGTGGATGAGGGACGTCGAGGTGTTGTTGTGGACGACGCTGATATGTCTCCAACGTATCTATAATTTTTGATTGCTCCATGCTACTTTATCTACTGTTTTGGACTATATTGGGCTTCATTTTCCACTTTTATATTATTTTTGGGACTAACCTATTACCCGGAGGCCCAGCCCAGAATTGTTGTTTTTTGCCTATTTCAGTATTTTGAAGAAACAGAATATCAAACGGAGTCCAAACGGAATGAAACCTTCGGGAACGTGATTTTCTCACCGAACGTGATCCAGGAGACTTGGACTCTACTCCAAGGAGTGCTAGAGGCGTTCACGAGGGTGGAGGGCGCCCCCCTGGGCGTGCCCCCCTGCCTCGTGGGCCCCCTGTTGGTCCACCGACGTACTCATTCCTCCTATATATACCTACGTACCCCCGTTAGATCAAATACGGAGCCAAAAACCTAATTCCACCACCGCAACTTTCTGTATCTGCGAGATCCCATCTTGGGGCCTGTTCCGGAGCTCCGCCGGAGAGGGCATCTACCACGGAGGGCTTCTACATCAACACCATAGCCTCTTCGATGAAGTGTGAGTAGTTTACTTCAGACCTTCGGGTCCATAGCTAGTAGCTAGATGGCTTCTTCTCTCTTTTTGGATCTCAATACAATGTTCTCCCCCTCTCTTGTGGAGATATATTCGATGTAATCTTCTTTTCGCAGTGTGTTTGTTGAGACCGATGAATTGTGGGTTTATGATGTAGCTTATCTATGAATAATATTTGATTCTTCTCTGAATTCTTTTATGTATGATTGAGTTATCTTTGCAAGTCTCTTCGAATTATTCGTTTGGTTTGGCCAACTAGATTGGTAGTTCTTGCAATGGGAGAAGTGTTTAGCTTTGGGTTCATCTTGCGGTGTCCTTACCCAGTGACAGAAAGGGTTGCAAGGCATGTATTGTATTGTTGCCATCGAGGATAACAAGATGGTTTTTTTATCATATTTCATGAATTTATCCCTCTACATCATGTCATCTTGCTTAAGGCGTTACTCTGTTTTTAACTTAATACTCTATATGCATGCTAGATAGCGGTCGATGAGTGGAGTAATAGTAGTAGATGCAGAATCATTTCGATCTACTTGACTCGGATGTGATGCCTATATACATGATCATACCTAGATAATCTCATAATTATTTTCTTTTCTATCAATTGCTCAAGAGTAATTTGTTCACCCACCGTAGAATACTTATGCTCTTGAGAGTAGCCACTAGTGAAACCTATGGCCCCCGGGTCTATTCTCATCATATCAATCTCCATTACTTTATTACTTGCTTTGTTTTTACTTTGCCTTTTATTTTTTACTTTGCATCTCTATATCAAAAATACCAAAAAAATTACTTATCATCTCTATCAGATCTCACTCTCGTAAGTGACCGTGAAGGGATTGACAACCCCTAATCGCGTTGGTTGCGAGTAGCTATCGTTTTGTGTAGGTACGCGGGACTCGTGCATGATCTCCTACTGGATTGATACCTTGGTTCTCAAAAACTGAGGGAAATACTTATGCTACTTTACTGCATCATCCTCTCCTCTTTGGGGAAATCCAACGCAGTGCTCAAGAGGTAGCAAGAAGAATTTCTGGCGCCGTTGCCAGGGAGTTTGCGCAAAAAGTCAACCATACCAAGTACCCATCACAATCCCTATCTCTCGCATTACATTATTTTCCTCTCATTTTCCTCTCCCCCACTTCACCCTTGCCATTTTATTTGCCCTCTCTTTCCCAATCTCCTCCTCTCTTTCTCTTTCGCCTTTTTCTCGTTTGCCTTTGCTTGTGTGTTGGATTACTTGTTGCCATGGCGCAAGATAATACCAAATTGTGTGATGTCTCGAATACCAATAATAATGATTTCCTTAGTACTCCGATTTCTCCTCTTAATAATGATGAGTCTTGTGAAATCAATACCGCTTTGCTGAATCTTGTTATGAAAGATCAATTCGCCGGCCTTCCTAGTGAAGATGCTGCTACTCATCTAAACAATTTTGTTGATTTGTGTGATATGCAAAAGAAGAAAGATACGGATAACAATATTGTCAAATTACAGTTATTTCCATTTTCACTTAGAGATCGTGCTAAAATTCAGTTTTCATCTTTGCCTAAAAATAGTATTGATTCTTGGAACAAGTGCAAAGATGCTTTTATCTCTAAGTATTTTCCTCCAGCTAAGATCATCACTCTTAGTAACGATATTATGAATTTTAAACAACTTGATCATGAGCATGTTGCCCAATCTTGGGAAAGAATGAAATTGATGCTTCGCAATTGCCCTACTCATGATTTGAATTTATGGATGATCATACAAAATTTTTATGCCAGATTAAATTTTGCTTCTTGAAATCTTTTAGATTCGGCCGCGGGAGGCACGTTTATGGAAATTATGTTACGAGATGCTACAAAATTGCTTGACAATATCATGGCTAATTATTCTCAATGGCATACCGAAAGATCTTCTAGTAAAAAGGTGCATGCTATAGAAGAAATCAATGTTTTGAGTGAAAAGATGGATGAACTTATGAAGATGTTTGCTACTAAAAATACTTCTCTTGATCCCAATGATATGCCTTTATCTACTTTTATTGAGAATAATAATGAATCTATGGGTGTGAATTTTGTTGGTAGGAATAGTTTTGGAAATAATGCGTATAGTGGGAATTTTAACCCTAGGCCTTATCCTAGCAATCCTTCTAATAATTATGGAAATTCCTACAACAACTCTTATGGAAATTTTAATAATATGCCCTCTGAATTTGAGAATAGCGTTAAAGAGTTTATGAATTCACAAAAGAATTTTAATGCTTTGCTCGAAGAGAAATTGCTTAAAGTTGATGATTTGGCTAGGAATGTTGATAGAATTTATCTTGAAATTGATTCTTTAAATCTTAGATCTATTCTTGCTAAGCATGATATCAATGAGTCTCTCAAAGCTATGAGAATTTCCATTGATGAGTGCCAGGAAAGAACCGCTAGGATGCATGCTTCCAAAGATGCCTTTATTAAAGCGTGTTCTTCCGATTCCTATGAAAATCAAGATGAAGATCTAAAATTTATTGATGTGTCCCCTATTAAATCTTTGTTTTGCAATATGAATCTTGATGAAACTGAATATGATCTTCCTTTACCTAGAAGGCGTTCTAAGAATTCGGAGTTTCTAGATCTTGATGATGAAATTGATGAAAGTGGGATTGAAAGAAATAAAAATCTTGATGTTGCTAAACCCACTATTTTGGATCTCAAGCAATTTAATTATGAAAATTTCTCTTTGATTGGTTGTTTTTCCTTGTTGCAATCCGTGCTAGATTCTCCTCATGCTTATAGTCAAAATAAGGCCTTTACCGAACACATTGTTGATACTTTGATGCAATCTTATGAAGAAAAACTTGAGTTGAAAATTTCTATCCCTAGAAAACTCTATGATGAGTGGGACTTTCAAAATTAAAATTAAAGATTATGAGTTTCATGCTTTGTGTGATTTGGGTGCTAGTGTCTCCACTATTCCCAAAACTTTGTGTGATTTGCTAGATTTCCGTGACTTTGAAGATTGCTCTCTAAACTTGCATCTTGCGGATTCCACTATTAAAAAGCCTATGGGAAGAATTAATGATGTTCTTATTGTTGCAAATAGGAATTATGTGCCCGTAGATTTTATCGTTCTTGATATAGATTGCAATCCTTCATGTCCTATTATTCTTGATAGACCTTTCCTTAGAACGATTGGTTCGATTATTGATATGAAGGAAGGGAATATTAGATTCCAATTTCCCTTGACAAAGGGTATGGAACACTTCCCTAGAAAGAAAATAAAATTACCATGTGAATCTATCATGAGAGCCACTTATGGATTGCCTACCAAAGATGGCAAAACTTAGATCTATCCTTGCTTTTATGCCTAACTAAGGGCGTTAAACGATAGTGCTTGTTGGGAGGAAACCCAATTTTATTTTGTGTTTTTTTGTTTTTGCTTCTGTTTAGGAATAAATAATCCATCTACTTCATGTTTATATGTGGTTTTATGTTTTAATTAGTGTTTGTGCCAAGTAGAACCTATAGGATAAGCTATGATGATAGTTGATTTGATTCTGCTGAAAAACAGAAACTTTGCGCTCACGATAAACAATTCAATAAATCACAGAAACGTGCGTTTGCATTGATTATTTTTTCTTATGATCAATAAACAAATTTTCCAGTACGTCCTATTTTGGTAGAATTTTTAGAGTTCCAAAAGTTTGCGTTAGTTACAGATTGCTACAGACTGTTCTGTTTTTGACAGATTCTGTTTTTCGTGTGTTGTTTGCTTATTTCAATGCATCTATGGCTAATAAATTAGTTTATAAACCATAAGGAAGTTGGAATACAGTAGGTTTAACACCAATATAAATAAAGAATGAGTTAATTACAGTACCTTAAAGTAGTCTTTTGTTTTCTTTCACTAACGGAGCTCACGAGATTTCTATTGAGTTTTGTGTTGTGAAGTTTTCAAGTTTTGGGGAAATTATTTTGATGGATTATGGAACAAAGAGTGGCAAGAGTCTAAGCTTGTGGATGCCCATGGAACCCCCAAGATAATCCAAGGACACCAAAAATTCAAAGCTTGGGGATGCCCCGGAAGGCATCCCCTCTTTCGTCTACTTCCATCGGTAATTTACTTGGAGCTATATTTTTATTCACCACATGTCATGTGTTTTGCTTGGAGCGTCTTGTATTATTTGCGTCTTTGCTTGTTAGTTTACCACTATCATACTTGCTGTACACACCTTTTGAGAGAGCCATACATGATTTAGAATTTGCTAGAATACTCTATGTGCTTCACTTATATCTTTTGAGCTTGATAGTTTTGCCCATAGTGCTTCACTTAAACCTTTTTGAGCGTAATAATTTTTGCTCTAGTGCTTCACTTAGATCTTCTAGAGCACGGTGGTGGATTTGTTTTAAAGAAACTATTGATCTCTCATGCTTCACTTAGATTATTTTGAGAGTCGTTAATAGCATGGTAATTTGCTTAATGTTAATATACTTGGTATTCAAGATTTATGAAACTTTCTTTTGAGTGCGTTGAATACTAAGATGAGTTTGATGCTTGATAATTGTTTTGAGATATGGAGGTGATAATATCAAAGCAATGCTAGTTGGGGTGATTATGAATTTAAAGAATGCTTGTGTTGAAGTTTGTGATTCCCGTAGCATGCACGTATGGTGAACCACTTTGTGATGAAGTCGGAGCACAATTTTATTTATTGATTGTCTTCCTTATGAGTGGCAGTCGGGGACGAGCGATGGTCTTTTCTTACCAATCTATCCCCCTAGGAGTATGCATTTAGTGCTTTGGTTTTTTGATGACTTCTAAATTTTTTGCAATAAGTGCATGAGTTCTTTTGATTAATGTTGAGTCCATGGATTATACGCACTCTCACCCTTCCGCCATTGCTAGCCTCTCTAATACCGCGCACTTTTCGCCGGTATCATACACCCACCATATGCCTTCCTCAAAACAGCCACCATACCTACCTATCATGGCATTTCCATAGCCATTCCGAGATATATTTCCATGCAACTTTCCACCATTCCGTTCAAATGACACACATTACTTTTGGCATATTGCTTTTTGCATGAACATGTAGTTGACATTGTATTTGTGGCAAAGCCACTGTTCTTAATTATTTCATATGTGTCACTCTTGATTCATTGCATATCCCGGTACACCGCCGGAGGCATTCATATAGAGTCATATTTTGTTCTAAGTATCGAGTTGTAATTGTTGAGTTGTAAGAAAAAAATAAAAGTGTGATGATCATTATTATTAGAGCATTGTCCCAGTGAGGAAAGGATGATGGAGACTATGATTCCCCCATAAGTCGGGATGAGACTCCGGACGAAATAAAAAAAAGAGTGGCCATAAAAAATAGAAAAGGCCCAAATAAAAAAATAAAAAAATATGAGAGAAAAAGAGAGAAGGGACAATGCTACTATCCTTTTTCCACACTTGTGCTTCAAAGTAGCACCATGATCTTCATGATAGAGAGTCTCATATATTGTCACTTTCATATACTAGTGGGAATTTTTCATTATAGAACTTGGCTTGTATATTCCAATGATGGGCTTCCTCAAAAGTGCCCTAGGTCTTGGTGAGCAAGCAAGTTGGATGCACACCCACTTAGTTTCTTTTGTTGAGCTTTCATATACTTATAGCTCTAGTGCATCCGTTGCATGGCAATCCCTACTCACTCACATTGATATCTATTGATGGGCATCTCCATAGCCCGTTGATACGCCTAGTTGATGTGAGACTATCTTCTCCTTTTTGTCTTCTCCACAACCACCATCTATTCCACCTATAGTGCTATGTCCATGGCTCAATCTCATGTATTGCGTGAAAGTTGAAAAAGTTTGAGATTACTAAAGTATGAAACAATTGCTTGGCTCGTCATCGGGGTTGTGCATGATTAAATACTTTGTGTGATGAAGATAGAGCATACCAGACTATATGATTTTGTAGGGATAACTTTCTTTAACCATGCTATTTTGAGAAGACATGATTGCTTTAATTTATATGCTTGAAGTATTATTACCTTTATGTTAATATAAACTTTTGTCTTGAATCTTTCGAATCTGAATACTCATGCCACAATTTAGAAGATTCACATTGAAATTATGCCAAAGTATCACTCCGCATCAAAAATTCTTTTTTATCATTTACCTACTCGAGGACGAGCAGGAATTAAGCTTGGGGATGCTTGATACGTCTCCAACGTATCTATAATTTTGATTGCTCCATGCTACTTTATCTACTGTTTTGGACTATATTGGGATTTATTTTCCCCTTTTATATTATTTTTGGGACTAACCTATTAACCGGAGGCCCAGCCCAGAATTGATGTTTTTTGCCTATTTCAGTATTTTGAAGAAACAGAATATCAAACGGAGTCCAAACGGAATGAAACCTTCGGGAACGTGATTTTCTCACCGAACGTGATCCAGGAGACTTGGACCCTACTCCAAGGAGTGCTAGAGGCGGTCACGAGGGTGGAGGGCGCCCCCCCTGGGCGTGCTCCCTGCCTCGTGGGCCCCCTGTTGCTCCACCGACGTACTCCTTCCTCCTATATATACCTACGTACCCCCGTCAGATCAAATACGGAGCCAAAAACCTAATTCCACTACCGCAACTTTCTGTATCTGCGAGATCCCATCTTGGGGCCTGTTCCCGAGCTCCATCGGAGAGGGCATCTACCACGGAGGGCTTCTACATCAACACCATAGCCTCTCCGATGAAGTGTGAGTAGTTTACTTCAGACCATTGGGTCCATAGCTAGTAGCTAGATGGCTTCTTCTCTCTTTTTGGATCTCAATACAATGTTCTCCCCCTCTCTTGTGGAGATCTATTCGATGTAATCTTCTTTTTGCGGTGTGTTTGTTGAGACCGATGAATTGTGGGTTTATGATCCAGCTTATCTATGAATAATATTTGATTCTTCTCTGAATTCTTTTATGTATGATTGAGTTATCTTTGCAACTCCCTTCGAATTATCCGTTTGGTTTGGCCAACTAGATTGGTAGTTCTTGCAATGGGAGAAGTGTTTAGCTTTGGGTTCAATCTTGCGGTGTCCTTACCCAGTGACAGAAAGGGTTGCAAGGCACGTATTGTATTGTTTCCATCGAGGATAACAAGATGGGTTTTTATCATATTGCATGAATTTTCCCTCTACATCATGTCATCTTGCTTAAGGCGTTACTCTGTTTTTAACTTAATACTATAGATGCATGCTGGATAGCGGTTGATGAGTGGAGTAATAGTAGTAGATGCAGAATCGTTTCGATCTACTTGACTTGGACGTGATGCCTATATACATGATTGTACCTAGATAATCTCATAATTATTCGCTTTTATATCAATTGCTCAACAGTAATTTGTTCACCCACCGTAGAATACTTATGCTCTTGAGAGAAGCCACTAGTGAAACCTATGGCCCCCGGATCTATTCTCATCATATCAATCTCCATTACTTTATTACTTTCTTTGTTTTTACTTTGCCTTTTATTTTTTTTACTTTGCATCTCTATATCAAAAATACCAAAAAAATTATTTATCATCTCTATCAGATCTCACCCTCGTAAGTGACCGTGAAGGGATTGACAACCCCTAATCGCGTCGGTTGCGAGTAGCTATTGTTTTGTGTAGGTACGAGGGACTCGTGCGTGATCTCCTACTGGATTGATACCTTGGTTCTCAAAAACTAAGGGAAATACTTATGCTACTTTACTGCATCATCCTCTCCTCTTTGGGGAAATCCAACGCAGTGCTCAAGAGGTAGGAGACGCTTTCGGGGAAGAGGCTCCGGCTAGGTGGCGGGCGGAGGAAGGTGTGGGGCTTCGTGGGTTTTCGCGACCTTAGTGTACGAATGGGTGGGCATATGGGATGGGAGTGGGGAACCATGGCTTAGGGACGCGCTCGTCCGAAATGTGGGGTAAGTTACGAAAGTACCCCCACTGATTTGAGCTAGGCGGTTCTTTCGATTCAGGGGTATCACGGGCATTTCGCGTGTCGGGATTTCACAGGAGGTGGGAGTTTTCACGCGTGTTGTAATTTTGGAATAGCAAGGCGCGGGTTGAGATGGAGGGAGTTGTCACAGCACAATAAGACAAAGATATATCTTAAATATTTCGGGGTAACAAGGCGCGGGTTGAAATTTCTGGACAAGCCTAACATGTACTGTACCAAATCAATTCCCACTTCCATTGACAAAAAAACAAAAAGAAATCAATTCGCAACAGACAAGAGAGTCTAGTCCTGTGTACTGTACCAAATCAATTCACACTACAAATGTCATTCAAAACATTGAATTTGTGTTATGTTCAATTAAAATATTTCGCTACGTGTATGCATGCAACCTGCTACTCAAATGAACATTTTAGTGCACTCCAAATGTATATACTACCGCTTCAATATGAACTAAATTTGAATTTGTTTCTCTATTTGACTAAAATCTGCAATAATTATTGTTGTGAAGTCAAACCATTTGAATTCGTTTCTCTATTTTAATAAGATATACAATCATCATTATTTTCAAGTTAAACCATCATTTGTGTATTATCTTCACAGCACACCACATGATTACTCTCGAGTTAGATATGCACTATGTGTACTATACGAACTCGAACTCAATTTTTTGAATCCACTTTATGTTGATTTCAAATCACAGTACATTTCAAGCTCTAGCTAGATCTTCATAATCTAAACCATGTCTCATATGTATAATGTGTTTATCACATAATGTATGGTGCCCCAGCCCCTATGCCTACAAGTATTTAGATGTGAGTTGCAAACACCACACATCACCACATATTCAAATAAAATGTGAGATTATTTGATATATAGTATTGTTTAGATTGTTCGATATTTAGTTGTAAGCTGGAAACGCCACACATTATCACAAATTCAAATAAAATGTGAGATTGTTCGATCTATAGTATGGTTTAGATTGTTCAACATTTAGCTGTGAGTTGCAAACGCCATGCATTATCACATTATGGTATAACATGTGCAAAACCACAGCATGTATATCACCGCTATATTCATGTATGCATATGTTTATAACACTATGATCTCCTATTCAAATATATGAATCCACTTTCATATCAAATTATGATCTTTGTTAGTCTCTTACACCCACACAATCCTCTAACCTTTGTAGCTAGCACTAACTTTCTCTCGTGCATGCACCGCCCTCCTTGCCCTCCCCCTCCCTCAGCATTCTATACATCGCGCACATTCATTTTTTTCTTTAGGTTATTCTCCCACAGTCTCCACAACTCCTTTCTGACACACACCGATCGATAAACCTCTCCAGCGATGTTTGCCTGCAACATACACACGCACCTTCCATCTCCTCCTTTCTGTGTCCATGCCTCGTGTCTCTCATACGGTCCCACACACGTGTAAACTCGCACCCCTCTTTACATCGATCTCACAACCGCACACTCCTCCCCCTATCTAGCTAGTAACTCAGCCTCTCTGTCACGCCCAATATGCGATACTATCCTAAAGAGACTCGAAGGTCCCACCAAGGATAGAACTGCATATTGAAACGCTTTTGCAAGGTGGATATCATTACATCAACATTACATAATAGATGGCGATACATACAAGAGGCATACAATGCCACATGAATACAACATCATCATACATAAGATCAACATCCGACTACGGATGAAACACAAACAGAAACTCAAACGACATCCACCCTGCTAGCCCAGGCTGCCGACCTGGAACCTATCCCCTGATCGAAGAAGAAGCAGAAGAAGAACTCCAAAACAAGCAAACATCACTCTCGCGTCATGATCATCGCATAACCTGTACCTGCAACTGTTGTTGTATTAATCTATAAGCCACGAGGACTCAGCAATCCCATTACCATGGGTATCAAGACTAGCAAAGCTTAATGGGAAAGGAAGGGGTAAAGTGGTGAGGTTGCAGCAGCGACTAAGCATGATATGGTGGCTAACATACGCAAATAAGAGCGAGAACGGAACAAGCGGAACGGTCGTGAAACTAGCAATGATCAAGAGGTGATCCTGAACTCCTACTTACGTCAAACATAACCCAAAACCTTGTTCACTTCCCGGACTCCGCCGAAAAGAGACCATCATGGCTACACACACGGTTGATGCGTTTTAAATCGGATCTAGTGTCAAGTTATCTACAACCGGACATTAACAAATTCCCATCTGCCACATAACCACGGGCACGGCTTTCAAAAGTTTATACCCTGCAGGGGTGTCCCAACTTATCCCATGATAATCTCTCGCGATCAACGAAGGATATTCCTTCTCCCAGGAAGACCCGATCAGACTCGGAATCCCGGTTACAAGACATTTTGACAATGGTAAAACAAGACCAGCAAAGCCGCCCGATGTGTCGACAATCCCGATAGGAGTCGCATGTATCTCGTTCTCAGGACACACCGGATAAGCGAAGGGTACATGTACCGACGTAACCCAAGTTGCCAAGGGATGGTCCCACACGGTGCTCTAGTTTGGACCAACACTTAGACAAGCATTGGCCCAGGGGGGCTAAAATAAAGATGACCCTCGAGAGAGCGACTCCCAAGGTAAAAGTAGGTGGTGGCGAGGCAAATGGGAAAACCAAGGTTGGGCCTTGCTGGAGGAGTTTTATTCAAAGCGAACTGTCAAGTCCCATAAATCACGCAACCGCGTTAGGGACGCAAAATCCGGGAACATAATACCGATATGATGGAAACTAGGGCGGCAAGAGTGGAACAAAACACCAGGCATAAGGCCGAGCCTTCCACCCTTCACCAAGTATATAGATGCATTATTTAAATAAGAGATATTGTGATATCCCAACATAATCCTGTCCACCATAGAGCAATCTTCAACTTCACCTGCAACTAACAATGCTATAAGAGGGGCTGAGCAAAAGCGGAAACATAGCCAAGCAATGGTTTGCTAGGAAGGGTGAAAAAATTAGAGGCTGACATGGCAATTTGGGGGGCTTGAAGAACAAGTGATAGGTAGCGCAGCATAGCGATAGAACGAAGCAACTAGCATAGCAATGATAGTAGTGAGATCCAGGGTTATGGTCATCTTGCCTGAAATCCCGCTAGGAAGAAGAACGAGTCCATGAAGAAGACGAACGGACGAAGCCGAACCAAGCGTAGACGAACGAATCCTCACGATCGCAACGAAACGGGAACTATCGAGAAGAAGCACACAACATAGTAAACACACCACACATGGACATGACATGATGCTCAACCAAGTATGATGCAAGACAAGACTACATGAAGCTACTCATGGCAAGAGATGATGCATACAAGAACAACACATCAAAGCAAGGTTAAATGAGGCCGGAAGCAACAAATAATAAATCAGGTAAGTCCTCATATGCAAATTTCGAAATTGGCCAGATCTGAATAAACCTTATGTTCAAGTTGTTAAACAGCAAGTTAAGATGCACCAAGATAATCTACACGAGATTCTAGTCAAGTTACATATAAAGTTCATTTAATTCGGAGCTACGGCCTAGAAGATATGAGCAAAACAAGTTAACCATGACATTGATGCAAAATGCATACAAACATCAAGCAAACACCTCAAAACAAGGATACAACATGATAATATGAAACTACATGCAAAACTAAGCAAGTTTCATATAGAGCACACTCAAAACGGAGCAACGGTTCAACACATACACTCTATACAAGATATGACAACAATCTGTCCAAAACAGTAACTAGGCATATTGCAAGCATCAAAACATTATGCTACAACAGCTCAACATAAGAACAAAAGGCATGGACGTGATGTACAGGTAATGCATGACAAAACATGAACACTGAGATACCTCCAGAAATCAATAGAACATGCTCAAAAAGTCATGGCTAGATTGCAAATAATAACAGTTTACAGGCTTAGCAAAAATAACATCAGGTTGCAATGTTTAGAGCTATCAAACGACATGCTACAGGAACTTATCATGGCCAACAAAGGCATGGAATGAATCTACTAATTGCATAGAACAAAAGCCCCTTACTGACCATGAGCCAAAAAGGATCAGAAGATATGATGGCACCCATGTAAACATGGCAAATGATATGACAGATTCAAACATGGCAGGAACAACAATAAGTAGGCATGTTGGTGAGCTTGTACAACTCACCATAGAGCATTACAGGGCATGACAAGGTGACCAACAGTAAGAATACATGTGTACGAAGCTAAGCATGGCAAGAGCAAGTTCATAGGGCGCATGGATCACTAGCAAACCACATGGCACAAACTGAACTTCATGTTAAGAGGCTGATAGTAACATTATTTAGCAACTTTGGAGCATGATAACAACAATCTAAAGGTAGCTATAAATGCAACCAGTGGCATGGATGGATAGATCATGACATTTATAACAAAACATCCTTAGTGAACATCTCCAGATTATGCATAGAATGCCAGATTCAGCCTAGCAAAACAGCAACAACAAGTACCCTACTTAACAAGCTTGATGCACTCACTACAAGACTCACAAAAATACATGATGGTACCAAAGTAAATATGGCATGATGTAGTACAAAACACATGTAGAGCTCATGCACATAGGATGCACACACAAAATGCAACAAAAATGACAAAATATCAAGTTCTGTTAACAGACAGCAGTTAACATCATATAGCACTCTTGCAACGATGATTCGGGCATCAAGATGACCTGAAACAACTATGGCACAGTGGAACACAATGAAGAGCATCTCATGGTGAACATTTCGATATATTACACGCACAAAATGGAGCAGTATGCAACAAGTTATGGCATGTCAAAGTATGCACCAGAATGTTTAAAATCTCAGGGACTTGGTCGATATTCCTAGAAAAAAAAACAAGCGCTATATACTAAAAATCACCCAGAGCAACGTTTGAACGGGGTTGGGCTGCTCACCTAGTGGGCTGCGGCCCAAGGGCGCGGGAGCTGGGCCAACGGCTGCTGGGCTGGGACTTGGGCCCACGTTGGCCTTGGCCATCGCGATCGTCGTCCCGTGCTCGCGCACTTGGCACCGAGGCCATGGCGGCGGTGAACCTGCAGGGAAGGCGGCGGAGGCGGAGCGCGGGGAGGCCAGGAGGGGCCAGGGCAGGTCTGGCGAGCGGCGGAACGGACTGATCCGGCCATGGGGGGGGCAGGGTCCAGCCGGCGGAGGGGTCGGCGGCGCTGCCTCAGAGCTCCGGCAGTGGCGGCAACCTACGGGAGAGAGAGAGGTAGTGAGGAAGGAGGAGAGGAGGACGAGAGATGGCGGAGGCGGTGACCTGGGCGGAGAGCTTGGTGCTGGCGAACATCGGCGGCGGCGCGGGATGTCCGACGGCGGCGGCACGGACGCGCATCCCTGAGGAGGCGGCGGCGGCGAGGGAGCTCCGGCGAGAGCTCGGGCTGAGCGGCGCCGGCGTTCGGGCCGGGCGGGCCGGACGTGGGCTCGTGGGCCCGCGCAGCTGTGGGAGGAACCGGCGAGGCGACGTGGCCGGCGCTGGTTGGTTGCGGGGGCGGGGCTGCTGAGGTGGCGCGCGAGGATTGGCCGGGCGACGTGGCTGGCGGACATGTCCGGCGCGGACGGATGTGTCCGGCGGCGCGAGGGGAGCGGGGCTACGGTTTGGACCCGGGATTTTGGGGGAGAGGGCATATTTATAGGTAGAGGGAGCTAGGAGAGTCCAAATGAGGAGCGGTTTTCGCCCACACGATCGTGATCGAACGACCGAGAGCATGGAGGGGGTTTGGATGGGTTTTGGGACACTTTGGAGGGGTGTTGGGCTGCAAGACAAAAGAGGCTTTTACGGTTACCCAGTTAACCGTTGGAGCATCAAACGACCTCCAAATGGCACGAAACTTGACAAGCATTCTACCGGTGGTATACCAAGGCCGCTTGGCAAATCACGGTCCATTCTGAGGATGTTTAACACCCGCTCAGAAAAGGAGACAAAAGGGGGACGCCGGGGGACATAGGAGTGTCGGATTGCAAAACGGACAACGGGGAAAACCGGCGGAACCCGAACTGATGCAAGTTTTGAAAAACATGCAGATGGAAATGCAGATGATGACATGGCAAAATGCAACACGCAAGCAAATGACATGGCAACGACAGCGAATAACTGGCAGACACCTGGCGCATCAAATCCGGGGCGTTACAACACTCCTCCACTAACAAGAGATCTTGTCCCGAGATCTTAGGAACGAGACGGGGGGAAAGAGGATGAGGTGATGTAAGAATGCAAGAGAGAAGATGCAAAGAATCGAGAGCACTCGATAAGAAGAGAGGAACGACGAGAATCAAATGCTCATGGAAACAAGATAGACTCTGAAAGCACTTCGGTTAGAACAAGATAGAAAGGAATAAGAATGGAAGAATTTAGGCAGCACTCTGGCTGAAATATGGAGGAATAGAGCATGAGCTTGAGAAGATGGAATGATACTTGACTTGATGAACAACACAATGCCATCGGAAGAATTGAAAGAATGAGCACCTCAGGAAGCAAGAAGAAGAAGATACTTGAGCTCTTCCAACAAAATCTTGATGAACTCTTGAAGAATGAATTAAATCATGAAGAACCACCATGAAGAACTCCGGTGACAAAAGGATGATGAGATAGAATGAAAGGATGAAAGAATAAGATGAGCCTTGCGATGATTTAGATAGAGGTTCCGACAAAATGGCCAAGGAAATTTGAACTCCGGAAAATAAAAATGAAAACACTTGGAAATAGAATTTATTCAACAAGAACAAACTCCGAAGGAAGGGGTTACTCACTTTGAGGAAATAAGAATAAGATTTATTGTATGCTTAACCTTCATAAAATTAAATTGATGAAAAGCAATGGATTTTGCATACTACTTATTCTTCTTGAAAAGGATTAAGGGGGGGTATAGCACAAAACTTGAGAGAGACTTCATGAACCACTGGTAGGATTGGAAAGAACTAATGAATAAAAATGATAATCAAGGAAAAAGAATCTTGAATGAACCACCGTTAGAAATGAAAATGAACGAAGAAAAGAGAAAGAATCGCCGGGAAAAATTAGAAGAACCAATAAGCAAGAGGGGATTTAGATGCAAAAGGACAAAGAGATCACGAGATGATAAAGAATACTTGACATATGCACCAGGATAACTGAATAACGGTAGCTAAAATGTGAGGACTAAGAATTCTTCTGGGATGATGGCCTCCGGTGAAACGAAATGGAAAAAACAACTCCTGACATACTCCGGATGGTTAAGAAAAGAATATCTGACAACTGGAATAATTTGCGAGGATACAAGACATAGAACCACGCGTCCTCGAGAGAATGCGCAAGATTTAGAGGAAAAACTCTTCTTCGATCTTCAAATGACGACGAGAAACACCACCAAAATTACTGAAATACTCCGGGAGAATGAAAAACGAAGAGGTTGAGCCAACAATGAAAAGAATTTGAAATTGATCTTGGAGAAGGCATGTGACTGATGGAATCCATTCTTACGTCACACTTGAAAAGAATTTGAGAATAACCCCGGGAGAATTAGAAGAGTCAGGTAAGATCCTGGGAAAACACCTGTGGGTTAGGCCCACTAAAAGAAAACACAGTTAGAAAGGGATGATGAACAGATAGATGATGCACCGAAATAATTGAAATATTTGAATGAGGTGACAACCTTGAATTAATTCAAACACAGACGAATCTCCTGAGATGTCTTGAACACTCCGTAAGGATAAACTGGCGAGAGGCGAACGAGCAGGGAAAACACTTGAGCTGAGGGAAAGAATATAATCATACCGAAAATGGAATTGAATCCACCGGAGAAGAAAAAGAGATGAAGAATGACAAACGAGACGAGAAATCACCGGTTGAAATAATTGAGGGAAGACTGAAGAGGCTCCGTACGAATGAAATTGATGCTCGAAACATACTCAGGCTCCGGGAAGAAGAGGGTGGGAGGGCGGGAAAACAAAGGCAACTTGGAAGGGAGAAGCGACTAATATCTTGAAGAGACAACACCGGTTGAAAGAAAGCAAATGCGTGACACGAGTAGGATGAATACTCGATTATGGACTCCGGCTCCGAGAAGAAAAAGGGGTGGGCGGGTGGGAAAAGAAAACAACTGAGGATTGAACTCAATGATGAAGAGGCTCGAGTCGACTTGACGAGAAATGCACCGGATGAAAAGAGAAGAGAACCAACGAACGGAAAACCAACTGTGTGATCCTAAAGAAAGTTTGAAAAGGGAAGAGGAGTAATTCAAAACACCTACGTCAAGATTCCTCACCAGAGTGACGAAGGGGCTGAGGAGTAAAAAGAATTCCTACTCTCCGTTATAACTAGACTCAGAAAACAGTTTTCTTCCAGACTCGACAACGGCCAAACTAGACGATCAATCAAGGTGGCTCCTAGGGTCGGTCGAGGCTCCGATACCAACTTGTCACGCCCAATATGTGATACTATCCTAAAGAGACTCGAAGGTCCCACCAAGGATAGAACCGCATATTGAAACGCTTTTGCAAGGTGGATATCATTACATCAACATTACATAATAGATGGGGATACATACAAGAGGCATACAATGCCACACGAATACAACATCATCATACATAAGATCAACATCCGACTACAGATGAAACACAAACAGAAACTCAAACGACATCCACCCTGCTAGCCCAGGCTGCCGACCTGGAACCTATCCCCTGATCAAAGAAGAAGCAGAAGAAGAACTCCAAAACAAGCAAACATCGCTCTCGCATCATGATCATCGCATAACCTGTACCTGCAACTATTGTTGTAGTAATCTGTGAGCCATGAGGACTCAGCAATCCCATTACCATGGGTATCAAGACTAGCAAAGCTTAATGGGAAAGGAAGGGTTAAAGTGGTGAGGTTGCAGCAGCGACTAAGCATGATATGGTGGCTAACATACGCAAATAAGAGCGAGAAGAGAACAAGCGGAACAGTCGTGAAACTAGCAATGATCAAGAGGTGATTCTAAACTCCTACTTACGTCAAACATAACCCCAAAACCGTGTTCACTTCCCGGACTCCGCCAAAAAGAGACCATCACGGCTACACACACGGTTGATGCGTTTTAAATCAGATCTGGTGTCAAGTTATCTACAACCGGACATTAACAAATTCCCATCTGCCACATAACCGCGGGCACGGCTTTCGAAAGTTTATACCCTGCAGGGGAGTCCCAACTTAGCCCATGATAAGCTCTCACGACCAACGAAGGATATTCCTTCTCCCAGGAAGACCCGATCAGACTCGGAATCCTGGTTACAAGACATTTCGACAATGGTAAAAAAAGACCAGCGAAGCCGCCCGACGTGTCGACAATCCCGATAGGAGTCACATGTATCTCGTCCTCAGGACACACCGGATAAGTGAAGCGTACAGGTACCAACATAACCCAAGTTGCCAAGGGATGGTCCCGTACAGTGCTCTAGTTTGGACCAACACTTAGACAAGCATTGGCCCGGGGGGGGCTAAAATAAAGATGACCCTCGAGAGAGCGACTCCCAAGGGAAAAGTAGGTGGTGGTGAGGCACATGGTAAAACCAAGGTTGGGCCTTGCTGGAGGAGTTTTATTCAAAGCGAACTGTCTAGGGGGTCCCATAAATCACCCAACCGCGTTAGGGACGCAAAATCCGGGAACATAATACCGATATGACGGGAACTAGGGCGGCGAGAGTGGAACAAAACACCAGGCATAAGGCCGAGCCTTCCACCCTTTACCAAGTATATAGATGCATTAATTAAATAAGAGATATTGTGATATCCCAACATAATCCTATCCACCATGGAGCAATCTTGAACTTCACCTGCAACTAACAATGCTATAAGAGGGGCTGAGCAAAAGCGGTAACATAGCCAAGCAATGGTTTGCTAGGAAGGGTGAAAAAATTAGAGGCTGACATGGCAATTTGGGAGGCTTGAAGAACAAGTGATAGGTAGCGCAGCATAGCAATAGAACGAAGCAACTAGCATAGCAATAATAGTAGTGAGATCCAGGGTGACGGTCATCTTGCCTGAAATCCCGCTAGGAAGAAGAACAAGTCCATGAAGAAGACGAACGGATGAAGCCGAACCAAGCGTAGACGAACGAATCCTCACGATCGCAACGAAACGGGAACTATCGAGAAGAAGCACACAACATAGTAAACACACCACACATGGACATGACATGATGCTCAACCAAGTATGATGCAAGACAAGACTACATGAAGCTACTCATGGCAAGATATGATGCATACAAGAACAACACATCAAAGCAAGGTTAAATGAGGCCGGAAGCAACAAATAATAAATCCGGTAAGTATATGCAAATTTCGAAATTGGTCCAGATATAAATAAACCTTATGTTCAAGTTGTTAAACAGCAAGTTAAGATGCACCAAGATGATCTACACGAGATTCTAGTCAAGTTTACATATAAAGTTCATTTAATTCGGAGCTACGGCCTAGAAGATATGAGCAAAACAAGTTAACCATGACATTGATGCAAAATGCATACAAACATCAAGCAAACACATAAAAATAAGGATGCAACATGATAATATGAAACTACATGCAAAACTAAGCAAGTTTCATATAGAGCACACTCAAAACGGAGCAACGGTTCAACACATACACTCTATATAAGATATGACAACAATCTGTCCACTCAGTAATGCGTCATCATAATGAGCTCAATGTGACTAAATAGTTAGTCGCGAGATCATGCATTATGGAATGAGTAAAGCGACTTGCCGGTAACGAGATTGAACGAAGTATTGGGATACCGACGATCAAATCTCGGGCAAGTAACGTACAGATTGACAAATGGAATTGTATACGGGATTGATTGAATCCCCGACATATTGGTTCATCCAATGAGATCATCGTGGGACATGTGGGAGCCAACATCGGTATCCAGATCCCGTTGTTGGTTATTGTCCAGAGAGTTGTCTCGGTCATGTCTGCATGATTCCCGAACTTGTAGGGTCTACACACTTAAGGTTCGGTGACGCTAGAGTTGTTATGGGAATTAGTGTGCAGTTACCGAATGTTGTTCGGAGTCCCGGATGAGATCCCGGACGTCACAAGGAGTGCCGGAATGGTCCGGAGGTAAAGATTTATATATGGGAAGTCCTATTTTGGCCACCGGAAAATGTTCGGGATTTTTCGCTATTGTACCAGGAAGGTTCTAGAAGGTTACCGAGTGGGCCCACCTGCATGGGTGGACCCACATGAACGTGGTTAGTGGGGGAAAGGCCCCACACCCCTGGTCAAGGCGCACCAAGATCCCCCCTTAGAAGGAATACGATCATATCCCGAAGGAATAAGATCAAGATCCCTAAAAAAGGGGGATAACAACCGGTGGGGAAGGGAAATGATGGGATTTCTATCCTCCCACCTTTGCCAATGCCCCAATGGACTTGGAGGGCAATAAACCAGCCCCCTCCACCCCTATATATAGTGGGGAGGCGCATGGGAGCTGAATCCCTTGCCCCAGGCACAGCCCTCCCCCTCTCCACCTCCACCTCCTCCTCAGTAGTGCTTCGCGAAGCCCTCCGGAGAACTGCAAGCTCCACCACCACGTCGTCGTGCTGCCGGAGCTCTCCCTCAACTTCTCCTCTCTCCTTGCTGGATCAATAAGGAGGAGACGTCCCCCGGATGTACGTGTGTTGAACGCGGAGGCGCCGTCCGTTCGGCGTTAGATCGGATCTTCCGCAATTTGAATCGCCGCGAGTACGACTCCCTCATCCGCGTTCTAGTGATGCTTCCGCTTAGCGATCTTCAAAGGTATGAAGATGCTCATCCTCTCCCTCTCTTTTTGCTAGAATCTCCATAGATTGATCTTGGTGATGCATAGAAAATTTTGAATTATTGCTACGTTCCCCAACAGTGGCATCATGAGCTAGGTCAATGCGTACATTCTATGCACGAGTAGAACACAAGTAGTTGTGGGCGTTGGTTTGTTAAATTTTCTTACCCTTACTAGTCCTATCTTGTTTGGGTGGTATTGTGGGATGAAGCGGCCCGGACCGACCTTACACGTACGCTTACGTGAGATAGGTTCCACCGACTGACATGCACTTGTTGCATAAGGTGGCTAGCGGGTGCCAGTTTCTCCCACTTTAGTCGGATCAGATTTGATGAAAAGGGTCCTTATGAAGGGTAAATAGCAATTAGCATATCACCGTTGTGGCTTTTGTGTAGGTAAGAAACGTTCTTGCTAGAAACCCATAGCAGCCACGTAAAACATGCAACAAGAATTAGAGGAGGTCTAACTTGTTTTTGGAGGGTATGCTATGTGATGTGATATGGCCAAAAGGATGTGATGAATTATATATGTGATGTATGAGATTGATCATGTTCTTGTAAGAGGAATCACAATTTGCATGTTGATGAGTATGACAACCAGCAGGAGCCATAGGAGTTGTCTTAATTTATTGTATGACCTGCGTGTCAATGTAAACGCCATGTAATTTCTTTACTTTAATTCTAGCCTTAGCCATAGTAGTAGAAGTAATAGTTGGCGAGACAACTTCTTGAAGACACGATGATGGAGATCATGATGATGGAGATCATGATGATGGAGATCATGGTGTCATGCCGGTGACGAAGGTGATCATGCCGCGCCTCAAAGATGGAGATCAAAGGCACAAGATGATATTGGCCATATCATGTCACTTTATGATTTGCATGTGATGTTTGTCATGTTTACAACCTATATTCTTAGAACGACTGTAGCATAAATAAGATGATCCCTCATTAAAATTTCAAGAAAGTGTTCCCCCTAACTGTGCACCGTTGCAAAAGTTCGTTGTTTCGAAGCACCAGGTGATGATCGGGTGTGATAGATTCTAACGTTTGCATACAACGGGTGTAAGCCAGATTTACACATGCAAAACACTTAGGTTGACTTAACGAGCCTAGCATTTACAGACATGGCCTCGGAACACAAGAACTGAATGGCCGAACATGAGTCGTATAGTAGATACGATCAACATGAAAAGATGTTCACCGATGATGACTAGTCCGTCTCACGTGATGATCGGACACGGCCTAGTTGACTCGGATCATGTATCACTTAGATGACTAGAGGGATGTCTATCTAAGTGGGAGTTCATTAAATAATTTGATTAGATGAACTTTATTATCATGAACATATTCAAAAGGTCTTTGCAAATTATGTCATAGCTTGCGCTTTAGTTCTACTGTTTTAGATATGTTCCTAGAGAAAATTTAGTTGAAAGTTGATAGTAGCAATTATGCGGACTGGGTCCGTAAACTAAGGATTGTCCTCATTGCTGCGCAGAAGGCTTATGTCCTTAATGCACCGCTCGGTGTGCTGAACCTCGAACGTCGTCTGCGGATGTTGCGAACATCTGACATACATATTTTGATGACTACGTGATAGTTCAGTAATGTTAAACAGTTTAGAATTGAGGCGTCGAAGACGTTTTTGAAACGTCGCGGAACATATGAGATGTTTCAAGGGCTGAAATTGGGATTTCAAGCTCGTGCCCATGTCAAGAGGTACGAGACCTCCGACGAGTTTCTTAGCCTACAAACTAAGGGAGAAAAGCTCAATCATTGAGCATGTGCTCAGATTGTCTAAGTACTACAATCACTTGAATCAAGTGGGAGTTAATCTTCCAGATGAGATAGTGATGGTTCTCCAAAGTCACTACCACCAAGCTACTAGAGCTTCGTGATGAACTATAACAGATCGGGGATAGATATGATGATCCTTGAGCTATTCGCGATGTTTGACACTGCGAAAGTAGAAATCAAGTAGGAGCATCAATTGTTGATGGTTAGTAAAACCACTAGTTTCAATAGGGCAAGGGCAAGAAGGGATACTTGATGAAATGACAAATCAGTTGCTGCTCTAGTGAAGAAACCCAAGGTTAAACCCAAACCCGAGACTAAGTGCTTCTGTAATGAGGGGAACGGTCACTGAAGCAGAACTACCCTAGATACTTGGTACATGAGAAGGCTAGCAAGGTCGAGAGAAGTATATTGGATATACATCATATTAATGTGTACTTTACTAGTACTCCTAATAGCACCAGGGTAATAAATACCGGTTCAGTTACTAAGTGTTAGTAAATCGAAATAAAAGGCTACGGAATAAATGGAGACTAGCTAAAGGCAAGGTGACGATATGTGTTGGAAGTATTTACCAAGGTTGATGATCAAACATCGCACACTCCCTCTACCATCGGGATTGTTGTTAAACCTAAATAATTTTTATTTGGTGTTTGGGTTGAGCATAGACATGATTGGATTATGTTTATCGCAATATGGTTATTCATTTAAGGAGAATAATTGTTACTCTCTTTATTTGAATAATACCTTCAATGGTCTTGCACCTAAAATGAATGGTTTATTGAATCTCGATCGTAGTGATACACATGTTAATGCCAAAAGATATAAGATAGTAATGATAGTACCACCTACTTGTGGCACTGCCATTTGAGTCATATTGGTATAAAACGTATGAAGAAGCTCTGGGTTGATGGATCTTTGGACTCACTCGTTTTTGAAAAGTTTGAGACATGCGAACCATGTCTACTCGTATGTACGCATGAAGAAACTCCACGCAGATGGATCGTTTGGACTCACTTGATTTTTGAATCACTTGAGACATGCAAATCATACCACATGGGCAAGATGACTGAAAAGCCTCGTTTTCAGTAAGATGGAAGAAGAAAGCAACTTGTTGGAAGTAATACATTTTGATGTGTGTAGTCCAATGAGTTCTGAGGCACGCAGTGGATATTGTTATGCTCTTACTTCATAGATTATTTGAGTAGATGCTGAGTATATTCACTTGATGAAACATAAGTCTGAATTATTGAAAGGTTCAAGTAATTTCAGAGTGAAGTTGAAGATCATCGTGACAAGAGGATAAAATGTCTATGATATGATCATAGATATGAATATCTGAGTTACAAGTTTGGTACAAAATCAAGACATTGTGGAAATTGTTTCACAACTAATATCGCCTGGAACACCATAGTGTGATGGTGTGTCCGAATATCATAGTTGCACCCTATTGGATGTGGTGCATACCATGATGTCTCTTATCAAATTACCACTATCGTTTATGGGTTAGGCATTAGAGACAACCTCATTCACTTAAAATAGGGCACCACGTAATTACTTTGAGATGACAGCGTATGAACTATGGTTTAGAGAAACCTAAGATGTCATTTCTTAGAAGTTTGGGGCTGCGATGCTTATGTGAAAAAGTGTTAGCCTGATAATCTCGAACCCAAAGTGGATAAATGCATCTTCATAGGACACCCAAAACAGTTGGGTATACCTCCTATTTCAGATCTGGAAGCAAAAGTGATTGTTTCTAGAAACAGGTCCTTTCTCGAAGAAAAGTTTCTCTCGAAAGAATTGAGTGGGAGGATGGTGGAGACATGATGAGGTTATTAAACCATCACTTCAACCAGTGTGTAGCAGGGCACAGGAAGTTGTTCATGTGGCGCCTACACCAGTTGAAGTGGAAGCTGATGATAGAGATCATGAAACTTTGGATCAAGTCACCACCAAAGCTCGTAGGTCGACAAGGACGCGTACTGCTTCAGAGTGGTACGGTAATCCTGTCTTGGAGGTCGTGTTGCTAGACAACAATGAACCTACGAGCTATAGAGAAGCGATAGTGGGCCCTAATTCCGAAAAATAGCTCGAGGCCATAAAATCCAAGAGAGGATCCATGTATGAAAACAAAGTGTAGACTTTGGAAGAACTACTTGATGGTCGTAAGCCTGTTGGGTACAAATGGATTTTAAAAGGAAGACGAACAATGATGGTAAGTGTCACCATTAAGAAAGCTCGACTTGTGGCTAAGATGTTGTCCGACAAGTTCAAGGAGTTGACTACGATGAGACTTTGTCACTCGTAGCGATGCTAAGAGTCTGTTGGAATTATATTAGCAGTTACTGCATTATTTAAGAAATCTTGCAGATAGGATGTCAAAACATTGTTTCCTTGAAGAGTTGCTTGAGGAAAGGTTGTATGTGATACAACCAGAAGGTTTTGTCAATCCTAAAAGATGCTAACAAGTATGCAAAGCTTCAACAATCCTTCCAAGGACTGGAGTAAGCATCTCGGAGTTGGAATATACGCTTTGATAAGATGATCAAAGATTTTGGGTTTATACAAAGTTTATGAGAAACTTGTATTTCCAAAGGAGTGGGAGGACTATAGAATTTGTGATGAGTATATGTTGTTGACATATTGTTGATCGGAAATTATGTAGAATTTCTGTAAACCATATAGGGTTGTTTGAAAAGTGTTTTTCAATGGAAACCCTGGATAAAGCTACTTGAACATTGAGCATCAAGATCTATAAGGATAGATCAAAAACGCTTAATAGTACTTTAAGATGAACACATACCGTGACAAGATTTTGAAGGAGTTCAAAATAGATCGGCAAAGAAGGAGGTCTTGGCTGTGTCATAAGGTGTGAGTATTGAGTAAGACTCAAGACCTGACCACGGCAGAAGAGAGAGACGGGATGAAGGTCATCCCCTATGCTTTAGACGTAGGCTCTACAATATGCTATGTTGTGTACCGCACCCGAAGTGTGCCTTGCCATGAGTCATTCAATGGGTATAAGAGTGATCCAGGAATGGGTCACAGGATAGTGGTCAAAGTTATCCTTAGTAACTAGTGGACTAAGGAATTTTCTCGATTATGGAGGTGGTAAAAGAGTTCGTCGTAAATGGTTACGTCGATGCAAACTTTGACACTAATCTGGATGATTCTGAGTAGTAAACCGGAATCGTATAGTAGAACAGTTATTTGGAATATGTCACATCCCTAGCTTCTGGCATTGCACTAGGCTAACTTCATGTGTGCATCATGTTTAAACTTTGAAAGAAACTTGAAATGGGGATGTCCAAACCCTAGTACCAAATGGAATTCAAATAGGTTCAACCTAAAAATATTTTTCAGTGAATCCAAATGGCTTTCAAAAATGTTCATCATTTCCGGAAAATGCTAGAAACCATAACCAGAGGTGTTGCACATTTTTCCATGACATATTTGGTCACTGAATTAAATCATATTATATTTGACTTTGGGCATTTAAACACTATAAATTATTTAAATGCTCAAATAATGTTGGAATTATTTGTGGGACACTGAAATAATTCAGAAAGTACTCATGAATATTTTCAGGATTTATAAAATTGATTTGGTTTTTAAAACTGGATCAAAAACAAACTGGAAAATTAGAAAACAGAAACAAATGGAATTAGAAAGAGAGAGAGAGAATACCTGGCCACTTACCAGCCCTGCGGTGCGGCCCACTGGCCCAACTGCCAGTCATCGTCTCCACCGCGCCAGTCGGACACCGAGCGTGTGCCCGACGCGCGCGCACAGCCGTGCTGCCACGCCACCTGTCTGCCTGTGTCCCCGCGACAGTGCAACGCTGCAGATCTTCTCCTCGGTGTCGTCCCGATCGATCCGGCCTCTATCCCCCCCCCTCTGCTCTCTCCTTCACCCCCCTAACGCCATGGTCGACGCGTGCTTAAGCTCGCTGCCGCCATAGCCGCGCCCCCGTGCTCCCCTCACCGCCCCTCTGAGTCCGCAAGAACCGCCGACGACCGCTGCTTCGCCCCACCCTGGCCCCAAGCGCTGGGACAACCTGCATCACCGGCTACTCCACCTTCTTCCTCCTCGGTCGCCAGAGGCCGCACCCGTCGATTCGCCGCCGTCTTCGCCTCCCCGAGCTCGCTTTCTACATCATCCAACCCACCGTGAGCTCCTGCACATTTTCCCCCTAACCCTGCGGCTTGTCGCTCGCCATAGCCGTCATTTCGTAGATGGCCGTAGCAAGTCTCCGCCTGAGCTCGCCGCCGGCGTAGCTCCAGTGACCATTTGGTCACCCCGGCGAGCCCCACGCATTCATAGTTCCCCGTAGAGCATTCCTAGCGCAAAAACTAGCCCGCTTGCTCTCTGCAGCATCAAACCCGTGGTCGCCTGAACTCCGGCCGCCGTGGACGTGCTCGCCGTCATCATTCTCGGCCACTCCAGCACCTCCCACCACCACTGTTCGATGCGTGCCACTGTGTGCGTTCGAATGCAACTAACCGCGCTCTAAATGATGCCCTGTGGGCGATTTCCGAAGCCCGCCGCCGCATCTGGCCTCACCAGCGGCTAAACACCGGCGGGTTGACCGCCTTGACCGGTGGGGCTTGACCCCGTCTGCCCAGGGGTTTGACCCCTCTCTCTCACTGACGTGTGGGCCCCAGGCCACTAACTAAACTAGGTTAGTGTTAGTTTAACGCTAACTAAACTTAGTTAGTTTAATTAACCACTGACAGACGGGACCCACTGGTCAGTTTGCCTTAGACCGCCTCAGTTGACCGCTGACATCTCCCTGACGCAATGCTAACATAATAAGTATGTGAAGAAGTACATGTCACCCTCGCTGGGCTTCCGCTTGAAGGTTTCCGAGTACATGTCATGTAAACGGCGATAAGTGGTGAGAGCGTGTGTGAAGAAGTACACCCCTGCAGGGTTAATATGATCTATTCGAATAGCCGTGTCCGTGGTAAAGGACTTCTGGGTTGCATGTACAGTTCATAGACAAGTGAAAGTGGATACTCTAAAATATGCAAGATAAGCGTGAGTGCTATGGATGGTGTTCTCGTAGGGAGACGGGAGCGGATCCATAGTGGTGTATTGATATGGTGAATATGTGGACTCGTGTGCGCCACCTCAAAAGAGTTACTTGCAGTCGTAGTTCAGGATAGCCACCGAGTCAAAGCTGGCTTGCTGCAGTTAAATCCCAGCACCCCTTTGTTGATAATGATGCATATGTAGTTAGTTTTGATGTAAATCTTGCTGGGTACATTTGTACTCACGTTGCTTATGTTTTTGCAGAGAGACTTCAGCCTCGCTAGTAGTTCCACGTGGACTTCGACGTTTAGCTTGTTACCTCAGCTATGATCTTGTGCCCTCGGCAGGATCTGGTAGACAGTCAGGCTTCTCAGCCTTTTTCTTTTGTAGATGTCTGTACTCAGACATGTTAAGCTTCCGCTTGTGCTTGACTCGTTTGCTCTGAATGTTGGGTCATGAGACTCATGCTTGTAATATCTTGCTCCTCGGAGCCTATTGAATAAAATACTTGAGTCGTAGAGTCATGTTGTGATGCCATGTTGTATTTGCACATATCGAGCATATTGTGTGTATGTTATTGAAATGCTTGGTATGTGTGGGATCTGACTATCTAGTTGTTTATCCTTGGTAGCCTCTCTTACCGTGAAATGTATCCTAGTGCTTCCACTGAGCCCTGGTAGCTTGCTACTACTCCGGAACACTTAGGCTGGCTAGCATGTGTCCTTCTTCGTTCCTGTGTCTGTCCCTTCGGGAAAATGTCACACGATGTTTACCGGAGTCCTGCTAGCCCAGTTGCTACAGCCCGGATTCACTCGCTGATGACCGACACGTTCGTTGTTGGGTCATGTATGCCTGTCCCTGTAAGTTAGTGCCACTTTGGGTTCACGACTAGCCATGTCAGCCCGGGTTCTTTATCATATGAATGCTAGCGGCACTATCATATACGTGAGCCAAAAGGCGCAAACGGTCCCAGGCCAGGTAAGGTGGCACCCGTTGGAATACCGTGCGTGAGGCCGCAAAGTGATATGATGTGTTACATGCTAGATCGTTGTGACTTAGTATCGGGGTCCTGACAGAATAGCTCCAAATAGAGCGTGGTAGCTGCATCTACAAGATGACATAGAGATTTGTCAATCACACACGGATCTGAAAGGTTCAGACCCATTGACTAATAACCTCTCTCACAAGAGAGATATGATCAAACCCCATGGGTGTTGAATTCATTATAATCACATAGTGATGTGAACTAGATTATTGACTCTAGTGCAAGTCAGAGACTGTTGGAAATATGCCCTAGAGGCAATAATAAAATGTTTATTATTATATTTCCTTGTTCATGATAATTGTCTATTGTTCATGATATAATTGTATTGACCGGAAACCGTAATAAATGTGTGAATACATTGACCACAACATGTCTCTAGTGAGCCTCTAGTTGACTTGCTCATTGATCAACAGATGGTCATGGTTTCCTGACCATGGAAATGGATGTCATTGATAACAGGATCACATCATTAGGAGAATGATGTGATGGACAAGACCCAATCCTAAGCATAGCACAAGATCGTGTAGTTCGTTTGCTAAAATCTTTTCTAATGTCAAGTATCATTTCCTTAGACCATGAGATTGTGCAACTCCCGGATACCATAGGAATGCTTTGGGTGTACCAAACGTCACAACGTAACTCGGTGGCTATAAAGGTACACTACGGGTGTCTCCGAAAGTGTTTGTTGGGTTGGCACGTATCGAGACTGGGATTTGTCACTCCGTATGACGGAGAGGTATCTCTGGGCCCACTCAGTAATGCGTCATCATAATGAGCTCAATGTGAATAAGTAGTTAGTCGCAGGATCACGCATTACAGAACGAGTAAAGTGACATGCCGGTAACGAGATTGAACGAGGTATTGGGATACCGATGATCGAATCTCGGGCAAGTAACGTATTGATTAACAAAGGGAATTGTATACGGGATTGATTGAATCCCCGACATCGTGGTTCATCCGATGAGATCATCATGCAACATGTGGGAGCCAACATGGGTATCCAGGTCCCGCTATTGGTTATTGTCCAGAGAGCTGTCTCCGGCATGTTTGCATGATTCTCGAACCCGTAGGGTCTACACACTTAAGGTTCGGTGACGCTAGAGTTGTTATGGGAATTAGTGTGTAGTTACCGAATGTTGTTCGGAGTCCCGGCTGATACCGGATGTCACGAGGAGTTCTGGAATGGTCCGGAGGTAAAGATTTATATATGGGAAGTCCTATTTTGGCCACCGGAAAATGTTCGGGATTTTTCGGTATTGTACCGGGAAGGTTCTAGAAGGTTTCGGAGTGGGGCCCACCTGCAGGGGGGCCCACATGAACGTGGGTAGTGGGGGCAAGGCCCCACACCCCTAGTCTAGGTGCGCCAAGATACCCCCTTAGAAGGAATAAGATCATATCCCAAAGGGATAAGATCAAGATCCCTAAAAAAGGGGGATAACAATCGGTGGGGAAGGGAAATGATGGGATTTCTTTCCTCCCACCTTTGCCAACGCCCCAAAGGACTTGGAGGGCAAGAAACCAGCCCCCTCCACCCCTATATATAGTGGGGAGGCACATGGGAGGTGAAACCCTTGCACCTGGCATACCCTCCCCCTCTCCAACTCCACCTCCTCCTCAGTAGTGCTTGGCGAAGCCCACCGGAGAACTGCAAGCTCCACCACCACGTCGTCGTGCTGCCGGAGCTCTCCCTCAACTTATCCTCTCCCCTCTCTAGATCAAGAAGGAGGAGACGTCCCTGTGTTGTACGTGTGTTGAACGCGGAGGCGCCGTCCATTCAGCGTTAGATCGGATCTTCCGCGATTTGAATCGTCGCGAGTATGACTCCCTCATCCGTGTTCTAGTGACGCTTCCGCTTAGCGATCTTCAAAGGTATGAACATGCTCATCCTCTCCCTCTCTTGTTGCTAGAATCTCCATAGATTGATCTTGGTGATGCGTAGAAAATTTTGAATTATTGCTACGTTCCCCAACGACAGTAACTAGATATGTTACCACATGCCTCTCTTTCCTCATTAATTACTCGCCACATCATCTATTTTGCCTAAAGATGTGTGATGTTACCACCTATGTTACTCCCACTGTGGATAATCTTACCACCAAAGCCACATGACACGATTATGATTTAAATCCCAATGACTCCCACACAAAAAAATAACATGGCATGCTTGTCACACGAATGCAGGAATATATAAAAGGTTATTTTCCTGTCGTTGAACATAACGGGAAGGTGGTGTAGCTGGTTAGCCTGTTCGCTCATCAAACTTGAGGTCTCGGGTTCGATAACTACACTTAAGCATAATTTTGTTTTTTTCGACTTCTTTCTTCCACCCAATGACAGGTAGGCCCTGCATGACATAGACAGAAAGTGATCTGGGGCGGTGCTAGGAGGATTCTTTGACTGGTCAAAATGGATCGATACGGAGCTATACGTTCTCGTAGTGACTGTATCATCACCTCATCACGTATACAATGCAGCCTCGGCGCTTGTTTTCTAGGGTTTGCACTCTTCACACTCTCTCTCCATTATATATATACATGCTGGAGCCTCAGCGCTTGTAGTTGATATCTTCACACTCTCTCACCCTCTCCAGATCTAAACAAGACTTCATTGGCCTCTCTCTCTCTCTCCCCTCACTGCTGGTCAAAGATCCGGTAGGTTCCGTCCACCGGGAAGGGAAGGAGGCTTAATGCTATCGCCATCAGCGAGGGAGAGAATCCACTACTAGCGCACATGTTCTCTTTCACTCAGCAATGGCGCGGGAGGGCCTCCGACCACTTCTTCTTCACCGTCGTACATAGTGTGGGCCGAATGGCCTCCGGTCACCCACCGAACCACACCCCAAGAACCTTAAGGTATATTTTACTTATTCCACATGCATTAATCTAGCTGCATGTGGGCTTTTTCCGCTTCTGCACTAGAATCTAGGTGTTGGATCAAACAAGAGAGTAGTGGGGAAAGTTGTATAGCATGAATCTAGGATGTGGTTCAAAGACGAAAGGAATGGGGGAAAGTAGTGGGGAAAGTTGTATATCATGAATCTAGGACATAGTTAAAAAAGGAAAGGAAGGGGGGAAAGTAGTGGGGAAAGTTGTATAGCTTGAATCAAAGATGTGGTTCAAAGAGGAAAGTACTGGGGGACAGTAGTGGGGAAAGATGTATAGCATGAATCTAGGATGTGGTTCAAAGAGGAAAGGAAGGGGGAAAGTACTAGTACAAACTGGCTATCCAGCACCTATGTTGGTCAAAAAGGGAAACAATGACAAACGCAGTACGCACATCTGTACCTAACTGATCTTTTGTATTGGGGGACAAGGCTGTAGAGTTTGAGCAGGACTAGATTTTCCGTGCTCACATAGGGAAAGGTGTTTAAAGATAACAAAAGTGGGACCAACACAGATATGCTCCTTGGTTGTTTGTTCTTTGTTGCAACAGAATGTGCATCACCCCTTCATACATCGGTAGATGCACATGGTGCTGGTGCGTCCACTGTCCCGTGCAACCCTTTAGCTGTTGTTAATCTAAGGCCCTATTTGTTTAAAATTCCCTAGTCCCTACATGCTTGGTTCCAGGGACTAAACGTGGACTATAGGTTATTAAATGACATGCTGAAAGACCATATTACCCCTAGTAATGAACTAATAGAGACAAGATGCGATGCGGGGTAGGGGCAACTGTTGGAAAAAGTCTGAAAAAGATTGTCCCTCGGGGTCTTCTTTCTTTAGTCCCAAATGCCCGCCGAGGGAGTCCTGGATTAGGGGGTATCCGGACAGCCGGACTAGACACATCGTCCGGACTATCGAAGCATGAAGATACAAGACTCAAGACTTCGGCCCGCGTCCAGATGGGACTCTCCTTTGCGTGGAAGACAAGCTTGGCAATCCGGATATTGTATTTCCTTCCTTGTGACCGATCCATGTAAACCCTAGCCCTCTTCGGTGTCTATATAAACCGGAGAGGATGGTCCTTAGAAGGCCGATCACAATTACAATCATACCATCATAGGCTAGCTCTTAGGGTTTAGCCTCTACGATCTCGTGGTAGATCTACTCTTGTACTACTCATATCTTCAATATTAATCAAGCAGGAAGTAGGGTTTTACCTCCATCGAGAGGGCCCGAACCTGGGTAAACATTGTGTCCCTTGCTTCCTGTTACCATCAGCCTAAGACACACAGATCGGGACCCCCTACCCGAGATCCACCGGTTTTGACACCGACATTGGTGCTTTCATTGAGAGTTCCTCTGTGTCATTGCTTCAAGGCTTGATGGCATCTTCAATCGTCAACAACACGGTCCGGGGCGAGACTTTTCTCCGCGGACAGATCTTTGTGTTCGGCGGCTTCGCACTGCGGGCCAATTCGCTTGGTCATCTGGAGCAAATCAACAGCTACGCCCCTGGCCACCAGATCAGGTTCGGAAACCTGAACTACACGGCGGATATTCACAGAGACTTGATCTTCGATGGATTCGGGCCGGTGCCAGGAGCGCCGGACAGTCACGATGAGCACGGCCTAGACCTGCTGTCGGACAATGCTCAGGACATCATCCCTGCAGCAGCCCCGGATCTAAATCTGGAGCAGGTTGCTTTGCCCAAGGACGGAGGGGTGGACCCCGCCCCGCAGGCCGCACACTCATCAGCGGTGGAGCCGAACACAGGTCGCATCTCTGTGGAGGCCTGTATTCCCGGGTCCCCGGAATCGTATCCGGTCGTTGGTCCCGGTCCGCACACTCTCGAGCTAGCTGAGCCAGGTTGGGCTCCGGTAATGGAGTTTACCGCTGCGGACATCTTTCAGCACTCGCTCTTTGGCGACATGCTGAACTCATTAAAGTCTCTCTCTTTGTCGGGAGGCTCTGGGCCGAACTATGTCCGGCTTGAATGGGAAGCAGGCGACGAAGAAATTCGCTGCCCACCCACCACCCACTTCATTGCCACGATCGATGATTTAACCGAAGTGATTGACTTTGACTTCGAAGACATCGACAATATGGACGACGATGTCGGAGACGTACAGGAGCCACCGCTCACAGGGCGATGGACAGCCACCTCTTCAAATGATATATATATGGTGGACACTCCGAAAGAAACCAATGGCGATGAGGCAACGGAGGATAACCCCTCCAAGAAAAAAGCAAAGCATGGGCGTCGCCAGCGCTGCTCCAAGCCCCGCCAAACCAATATCGGCACCGGAGACGAAAACAATACGGACGGTGCCGACGATGAATACAACCCCGAAGAGCCCGCCTTTGAGCAGGCCGAACAGGAAGATGGGCATGATAGCCCATATGAACAGGCGACGGACGGGTATCCGGAGGAGGACAACTACATGCCCCCCACCGAAGACGAGATTAGCCTCGGCGATGACGAGTTCGGCGTGCCCGAGGACCCCACGAAGCAGGAGCGCTTCAAGCGCCGACTTATTGCCACTGCGAGAAACCTGAAGAAGAAGCAGCAACAGCTTCAAGCTGATCAAGACCTGCTCACAGATAGATGGACAGAAGTCCTGGCAGCCGAGGAATATGGACTCGAGCGCCATACGGCTGACCGGCCGCCTCAAGGCCGGGATAAAGCGGCATATCAGCCCGAATACCAGCCTGCACCCCCGCGCCAGTTTACTACGGCCCGGGGTAATACTCAGGACATGCGTGATAAACTGGATAACGCCGCTGGACAACCAAGATTGATCTACGGATCACGGGGGCGCGCCGCGGCACATGACGATGACCGTCATACCGGATACACTAACAGCAAATCCGGCCGGGCCGAATATAACCAGTCAGACGCAGCCGGACTGCGTCGCGACATAGCTCGGCACAGAGGCGACACACACCCCCTCGCTTCGCCGATGAAGTAATGGACCATGAATTCCTAGAAGGGTTCAAACCCGTAAACTTAGAATCATACGATGGCACAACAGACCCCGCGGTATGGATCGAAGATTTCCTTCTCCACATTCACATGGCCCGCGGAGATGATCTACATGCCATCAAGTATCTTCCCCTTAAGCTCAAAGGACCCGCCCGGCACTGGCTAAATAGCCTGCCCGCAAATTCCATTGGCAGTTGGGAAAACTTAGAAAACACATTTCTTGACAACTTCCAAGGCACATATGTGCGACCTTCGGATGCCGATGACTTGAGACACATTACTCAACAGCCCGGAGAATCAGCCAGGAAATTCTGGACTCGGTTCCTAACTAAAAAGAACCAAATAGTCGACTGCCCGGATGCCGAAGCCCTGGCGGCCTTCTAGCATAATATCCGTGGCGAGTGGCTCGCCAGACACCTCGGCCAGGAGAAACCCAAGTCTATGGCAGCTCTCACGACACTAATGACCCACTTTTGCGCAGGCGAGGACAGCTGGTTGGCTCGCAGTAGCACTATGCTGCATTCTGGCATGTCAGATGTCCGTGACAATAACAGCAAGCTACGGCGCAACAGACACAAGCGACGGAACAACGGCGACAACACCGAAGACAAGGCGGTCAATGCCGGATTCAGCGGATGCAAATCCGGTCAGTGGAAGAATCCATTCAAGAGAAACAATCAGGGACCGTCCAGTCTAGACCGTATACTGGAGCGCTCGTGCCAAATTCATGGCACGCCGGACAAGCCAGCCAACCACAGCAATAGAGACTGCTCGGTATTTAAACAGGTCGGCAAAACAAATGTCGAAAACAAGGACAAGGGGCTGCACAGTGACGATGACGAGGAGCCCCGGCGTCTGAACATGGGGGGACAGAAGAAATTTCCCCCCCAGGTGAAAACGGTCAACATGGTCTACGCCACCCACATCCCCAAGCAGGAACAGAAGCGAGCACTACAGGACGTCTACGCGATGGAGCCAGTCGTCCCCAAATTCAACCCATGGTCAGCTTGTCCGATCACCTTTGATCGTAGGGATCATCCTACTAGCATCCGCCACGGTGGCTCGGCCACATTTGTCCTAGACCCAATCATAGACGGATTTCACCTCACAAGAGTCCTTATGGACGGAGGCAGCAGCCTGAACCTGCTTTACCAGGACACAATGTGCAAAATGGGCATCGATCCTTCAAGGATTAAGCCCACCAAAACCACCTTTAAAGGTGTAATTCCTGGAGTAGAGGCCCGTTGTACGGGCTCTATAATATTGGAAGTGGTCTTCGGATCTCCGGATAACTTCCAAAGCGAAGAGCTCATCTTCCATATCGTCCCTTTCCGCAGTGGTTACCACGCACTGCTCGGACGAACCGCATTCGCTAGATTCAATGCGGTACCAAACTATGCATACCTCAAGCTCAAGATGGCAGGCCCGCACTGGGTCATAACAGTCAATGGAAATATGAACCGCTCTCTCCGTACAGAAGAGCACACTGCAGCCCTTGCGGCAGAAGTACAATGCGGCCTCCTCCAACAAACTCCCAATCCGGCGACGACAACCTCAACCTCCGTCAAGCGAGGGTGGAACACCCCGCAGCAGGATCAACAGGCACGCCAAGAGCACGATTAGCAATCCAGCCTCCGCTCAAATCCCATCAAAGCACCATTTGTGCCACGCGTACACAATTACGCACTCAAAATACCATGGGCACAGGCGGAGGCGTAGCAGTGGCTCAGTCAACAGTACGGTATTGCTTCGTAACCTTTTCTTTTACCTTTAAGGACATGGCTTTAATGCGGCTTCTCCAGAAGAGCAGGATTGTCGGACTTACATAGGAGAGCAAACCAAGGAGGAAACAGGCTCTGCGCACGGAAGGAAATACCCAGGTGGAATCTATTTGCGATCGTTATACCTGCTTTATCTATCTGTACGTAGCCTGCCTCTGGATAGGGTATGTCAAATAATCCTATTTATCTCCGCTTAATGCATTCATTGTAAACATATGCCTAAACATATTATTCATCAATGGGAGATCATATATAGCGTCAGCTTATTATTCTTATTTGAGCATTTTTTTCTTACATATGTCTTTTGATATTGCACCCATACACTTTGGTACGTTGAGTTGCCAGGGGCTTCTTATGGCGCCCCGTAATACGGCACGACAAGTCCGAACACTTTCAAACAGTGCGGCACCCCGAACTTATAGCATTATATACATCAGCTCCGAATCATGTCTTGGGTCTACAGTTGGGATAGCCCGGCTCCCTTGTTTTGGTGCCTTACGTTCCGTTATATCGGCTAAGGTAGCGTAGGGAGAACTACTGCGATTGTGCCCTGGTTCTTCCGGACGAGCACCTCAGTAGAGAAAGCCGAAAACTGACCGGCATGATGTGGTGAGAGCTGGTCGCTGTTCAAGATGTATTAAAATCCTTAAAGATTTTTCCGCTTTAGGCGATAAATCGGCTTCATCCGATCTAGGCGTGTATAGCGCCCCAATTCGGTCTTCCGGATTCTAAGGGCTTCGCCGAAATTTAAAATTGTAGACTTCTATGGCTAAGTAAAGGTTATAAAGCCGCATAGTCCGATTGCCTTGTTCACTGCGCTGGACACCTCCTTAAGGGACCAAACATTTGGATAAAGAGTGTCTGGCTAATCCACGAACACCCCAGTACTGGTTACATGGGGGCGGAAGTCGACGACTGGCCTACTTTCAGAATTTGATAAACAGCCGTACAGAAGGTAATATTTTAAATAACAAAAGCGCTACATAGCGCAAGTAACTTCGTCTTTCAATTACAAACATGAAAAAAGTGAATTCATTCAAAAATTATGTCCTTGGTACATTCATCGGCCACGAGGCGAGCACCCTTCATAATGCCATCATAATACTTCTCGGGAACGCGATGCGGCTTGCCCTCTGGCGGCCCGTCCTTCACCAGCTTCTCCGCATCCAGCTTGCCCCAATGCACCTTCGCACGGTCAAGGGCCCGGCGGGCACCCTCAATGCAAACGGATCGTTTGATCACTTCCAGTCGCGGCAGGAATTCACCATCTGCTTGATCAGGCTAGAGTAGCTGGTGGGCAGGGGCTCACCAGGCCACATCCGGACTATGAAATCCTTCATAGCCACTTCGGCCACCCTATGGAGTTCGACCAACTGCTTCAGTTGGTCACTCAGAGACGTTGGATGTTCGGCCCTAGCATACTGGGACCAGAACAGCTTCTTCGTTGAGCTCCCCTCCTGAGCATGGTAGAACTCCGCGGCGTCTGATATGCTGCGTGGCAGATTTGCGAATGCCCTTGGAGAGCTCCGGACTCGTGTAAGTAAAGGAAATGCCTCCTCCACATGTTTGCTTTGCATAAAGAATTTCTTACCCGCCGCTATCTTTTTGGCCTCCTGGATTTCCTGCTGTGCCCTCTCGGCTTCGGCCTTGGCGTCTTTTATACTTATAAGGGCCCAAGCTCGGCCTCTTTTGCTTTCAGCTCATGCTCCACGGACTCGAACTTCTTGCCGAGCTCCCGGAGCTCTTCTTGTACCTCACCCACTCGAGCCTCTTGCTTTTTGCGCTCCTCGCGTTCCAAGGCCGCCTTGTGTTCGGCCTCGGATAGCACTTTCTTAAGAGACGCCACTTCGGTGGTGGCATCTGTCACCAAATCACGACGCCTCGTCGTTAGAATAACCAATTTTATTTATACTTTACTATATGAGAGAGGGGAATCATTCACCTTGGCTCTCCTCAAGCTGCCTCCTCGTGAGGCCGAGCTCTCCCTGTGCCCGCTCCAAGTCCTGCTTTAGGCCGGTGATTTCGGTCGTACGGACAGCAGCGGTCAGCAGCACAGCCTGTTTATTTACATTCAAACTTATTGTTAGACTCCTATGGATTATAATTGACCCTCCGTTTGGTTTTTCCTTCCGAACTACAAACAGAGTATCAGGGGCTACTACCTATCGGGTGGTAATTTCACACATTTTTCTTACCTCAAAGCCTGACAGGAGGCTGGTGCAGGCTTCGGTTAGTCCGCTCTTGGTGGACGAAACCTTCTGAATCACCGCACTCGTAAGAGTACGGTGCTCTTCATCTAGGGAAGCGCTGCGAAGCGCTTCCAGCAGACAATCTGACGCCTCGGGCGCAACGGAAGTCCTTGACACACACGGCCCTCCCTCCCTAACGAGGGGCTGCCTGCCTAAGTCTGGAACCACTGAAGGCTCTGGAACAGTGTTCGGCTGAGAGCCCGGCTTACCGTGGCTCTCATCAACACGATCAGCGGGGATCTTGAACCCCGCGAGTCCGACGTCTTGGACGCCGCCTTGAGGCGCCTCCAGGGCCACCTCCCCCATCTCCGGAAGCCTTTGGGACAACACCTCCGTGTCGTTCGTAGGCCGAATAGAAGTGGCCGTTGGGGGTGAGTTCATTGCTGACTCACTCAAGGACCCGTCCGAAGACGACACTTTGGGATGGGCCCTGGCCGGACTGCATACAAGTTCGGCGTTACAACAAAACTATGAAGTGGAATTATGATGGAGTGCGGGTACTTACGATCGCACTAGGGGCTTCTTCCGGGGCAGCCACCCTTCCTCGTTGTCGGCGGCGGTGGCGGAGTAGTCTGGAAGGGATACCTTTCCCTTCTTGGACGTCCCAGCCACCCCCACTGGGGCGGCCTTCCTCTTTTTCTCCCCCCAGTACGGGGAGGTGGAGTTTCTTCTTGTTTCCCCCCGCTTCCGTGGGAGGAATCTGCCTCGTCATCATCAGACGACAAGGGTATGACGGCCTTGCACCGGGGGCCTCTCCTGGTCCCCTGGTCCGCCGTCTCCGGCCCCCCATCCTTTCCGGGTGGGGCGGCCTCTTCTTCTTCTTCTTCTTCCCCTTCGGGGGAGGAGTGCGCCTCGTCGTCTTCGGACGAGGCTTGCGCAACCTTACGTCGGAGACCCTTTCGGGTCCCCGGGGCCTTCTTATCGGCCTTCTTCTCCGGCCCCTTATAGGGCGTCGGGACCAGCATCTTCGTCAGAAGATCATTAGCTGGGCTTTCTTGCAGCAGAGCCGGACAGTCAATCCACTCCGCTGGCTCCACATACTCCTGAACAAATATACACAATCACTTAAGGATTCCCCATGAATACATTGGGAAGAACTGAACCCGGTGGCAGCCTCAGAACTCACCTTGGTAGGGTGCCGTGTGGCGTGGAGCCCGCGGTCCTCGGATATGAGAGGAGGTACTTCGGTGGCCTTGAACAACGCCTTCCACGCGTTCTTGTGCTTCATGTCGTAGAGCCTCTGGAGCGTCTGGTTTTCGGCTGGGATGAACTCCCACAGATTGAATGCCCGCCTCTGGCACGGCAAAATCCGGCGAACGAGCATGACTTGGATCATGTTAACAAGCTTTATGTTCTTGTCCTTCATGCCCTTGATGCAGTTTATGAGTCCGGTCAGCTTTGTAGATTCGCCCCATAGCAGGCCCTTCTGTTCCCAAGAGGTGAGCCGCATAGGGGTTCCAGATCGGAACTCGGGGGCCGCCACCTAGTTGGCGTCGCGTGGCTCGGTGATATAGACCCACCCCGATTGCCACCCCTTCATGGTTTCCGCAAAGGAGCCTGCAAGCCAGGTGACGTTAGGCATTTTGCCCACCATGGCTCCTCCGCACTCCGCTTGCTGGCCGCTCACGATCTTCGGCTTCACGCAAAAGGTTTTGAGCCACAAGCCGAAATGAGGCTTGATGCGGAGGAAAGCCTCACACACGATGATGAACCCCGAGATGTTGAGGACGAAGTTCGGGGCTAGATCATGGAAATCTAGCCCGTAGTAGAACATGAGCCCGCGAATGAAGGGGTGGAGTGGAAACCCCAGTCCACGGACGAAGTGGGCAAGAAACACGACCCTCTCGTGGTGTCCTGGAGTTGGAATGACCTGCCCGCCGTCTGGTAGCCGGTGTGCTATGTCTGTGGCCAAGTATCCGGCCGCCCGAAGACTTGCGATGTTCTTCTCCTTCACGGTGGAAGCCACCCATTTGCCTCCTACTCCGGACATGTTTAGCTGTGCGGAGAAGACTTGAACTAGGGCGCTGGAGCTCGAGGAGGCGAGAGTGGGCAGAGGAGGAAGAAGGCGTGGGTAAGAATGGGGAACTCTTATCCATTTATAGAGGCGACGAAAGCGGTGCGCCTCCCCACTAGCATGTTGAGAATCGCTTACTTCCCAAGCGCCACGATTGATGGCACGAGGGGATTACCCATACCCGTATTGATGAGAATCCCGTGATAAGGGGACATGATCTCTGCTTTGACAAGACGTGTCAAGGAAACCGCCTCGCAATGCACGCTGTGGCTGGTTGTGGAAAAATGGTTCGAATAATGACATGGCTGTAATGGCATGTCACGTCGTCTAAAAGTTGTCACCTGAAGTATCATTCTCTCTACGGTGGTATGTGAAGATCATTTTGCAGATCCGGACACGGCCTACGTGTTCGATAATGACCTTGGAGTATTCGGAAGGAGGAACCCACCTTGAAATGCCGAAGACAAGACTGCGCGCCGGACTCATCGTCATTGAAGCCTGGTTCAGGGCCTACTGAGGGAGTCCTGGATTAGGGGGTATCCGGACAGCCGGACTATATACATCGTCCAGACTATCGAAGCATGAAGATACAAGACTCAAGACTTTGGCCCGTGTCCAGATGGGACTCTCCTTTGCGTGGAAAACAAGCTTGGCGATCCGGATATTGTATTTCCTTCCTTGTGACCGACTCCATGTAAACCCTAGCCCTCTTCGGTGTCTATATAAACCGGAGAGGATGGTCCTTAGAAGGCCGATCACAATTACAGTCATACCATCATAGGCTAGCTCTTAGGGTTTAGCCTCTACGATCTCGTGGTAGATCTACTCTTGTACTACTCATATCTTCAATATTAATCAAGCAGGACGTAGGGATTTACCTCCATCGAGAGGGCCCGAACCTGGGTAAACATTGTGTCCCTTGCTTGCTGTTTCCATCAGCCTAAGATGCACAGATCAGGACCCCCTACCCAAGATCCGCCGGTTTTGACACCGACACCCACTTTTAGTACCTAAAAGTCCCACCTGTTTGGTTTAGATGGGACTGACATGGAGTTTTTTTAGTCCCTACCCCAAAATTTCCCTATAAACAAATACCCTCTAATAATTCCGCTGGAAAATTGATGCAATGCCACAGTTAAAAACAAATTACATGTTTAATGAATTTCATTGTTAATATAATCTCTCTGTTAATATTAATCAATACCACTGTTTGAGAAATGCTACTGTCTTGCTTTCTTTCCCATTTAGATAAATTAGATGCTTCTTTTTGTTGGCTTCTATGTCATCCACTGTTATTGACCATTAGTTGTTTCCTTTGCACCTCTGTGTAAACAGGGTTATCTACTTCACCTCATTGCTATTTTGACCTTTTGTTGCACTACAAAAAACACTTATGTTTTAAGAGTGTTTTGTGCAGTTCAACCAAAATGTCACACCGACAATGTTGCTTGATTCCTTGATCTTAGTGGAACTGCACAAGAGGAGATCTTACTTCCTATCTGTGTTGGCAAATTTGGTTCAGATCTTCTTGTGAGTTGTTGAATTCCGCGTCATGAGAGGTCAGTACTAGCCTTCATTCACATGATTGTGCAGTGTGCTTTCATATGTTGTGCTACTTGTAAAGTAATGTTGCTTGATTTTAGTGAACTACACAAATAGAGACAAGACTTCCAATCTATATGTGCATCGTAATATCCCATTGAGGTAAGATAAGGATATTTCACAATTGTTGCCATGTATTTTGCCACTTTCATCAGAAAATTAATGTTGTTGTTTAGTGATATACTTGTGTTCCCTAATTGACATGCCAAATCTTACATTGAAGGAGAAGCTTGTTTGTTATTGAACCAAGTGATGAAGGGGAAGAACAAGCGGAAGAAAAACAAAAATCAACTCCTGGTGTTGCAATGAAGCACTGGAACTATGATGACACAAGTAATGATATAGTTTTGCATCTTAATTTATTGCTAGGGATGGAACGAGCAATTGTTTGGCCACTGATTTGATGCCACTCTTAATGTAATATATGTAATTATCTCTACTTGTGCAAACAGGGATCTTCTTTGAAGATACCATATGTTTTAGTGGAACTGCACAAGAAGATGTTGGAAACATTAAACTAATCGAGGAGTATATAGTAAGCATGGCAACCACAGTAGATAGCAACAGATGGTTCCGGAGAAGTGCTGGATCTGTATGCTCTACACAATAAGCCTCCCGGCAAAGGTTAGTACTCGCCCACAGATTTCATCCATATGATTGAGCTTTGTCATCTCTATTGGCGTTGTGCTACTGTTTAGATACTATCATGAGAGAGTGGTATTGTCCATGAGAAGTGCTTCATCTGTGTTGTTTTAAATATTTCCTTTCCTTTTTTCAAGCAAACAGGGGTGCTAGCTTTAGTTTTCCTCTTGTCTTTGCACAACAGTATCATCCTCCTCTAAATAAGAATATGGAGTACATGAAGTGACTAGTTCCGACTATGCTAGGATGAAGAAGCCCTGTCTATCTTCTCATCAAAAGGAGCAGTTGAAGGATGGTTACATTACTCCCCACAAGACCAAACTAACTTCATCTCAAAATGACTGGCAGATCTCCATTTTTTTGTTGTGATGCGCAAGTACAATGTTTTTCGAGGATTCTTTCAGGTGAGTTCCATTTTTTTAAAGTGTGCTCTACATGGACCATGTAGGTGCCTGTTTAAACTATCAATTCATAGTATAGTTTGCTTTGTACTAATCACTTTTTTGTATTTGTGCAAACACGGGTGCTCAGCAAGATTTCAATGGGAACTGCACAAAATTTTCATGAATACATCAAGTCATTCATTTCCACCACAAGAAAGTAGGTGCCGATAAGTTCAAGGCATTCTAACATATAAGGGTGAAATCATACAAGCTACGCGCGAATTTGGTTGATTTTCGTGGAACTGCACAAAAAGAACAGCTGGTTTATTTAGCATGAGGTGCCATGTCAATGTCCAAACTGATGGCAAACCCTGCCAATTCCACAATCGTAGGCATTTGATATTTTGGAATGGGAAAATCTTGTCAAAGTTTGCTCATTGATGTATGCAAAATAGCAAGCATTTGAGATTTTGGAATGGGACAACCTTGTCAAATTTTGCACATTGATGTTAGCAAGAAAATATGTGTTTGATATTTTCGATTGGGACGCCCTTTGCTGTCAGCAGCGTCGATCGATTTTTCTTTATTCTTTAGTTGTGAAGTAAATATTGGCTCTTACATGTGAATCACTGAGATGCATAATCATCGATTGTTTTAAATGTTCTCTATGAATTGCCAGGCTGTGTGTTTGACTGCAATGTACAGGAACGCTAAAAAGCTGCTCAAACTCTTTGTACTCCCTCTATTCCTTTTTACTTCGTGCATTGTGAAAGTTCATACTTTTTCTATAAGATTGGTCAAAGTAGAGATACTTTGACTACAGGAAAAAACTTGTATGCAGACAAAAAAGGACCGGAGGGAGTACATGTGAAACTGCTAAAAACGAGGTGATCACCTTGGGAATAATGCTAGTACGTATTGTTTTGCATGTTCATCCAATGCCAGTGATACAAGAATTCGAACTAATCAAACTAAATCCATTCATACACGGTCGGATTTCTTATAAACATGTTGGATTTCATTACATTTCATACATTCTTCAACTAAAAAGGGGTGCGCTGGAGGTATAATTAATTAACCGAAGCTACGCACCTGTGTCCGGCTGAGCCGAATAGAAGCTTCTTCTCTAGCGGATTGAGCTTCAGTGACTTAACTGAAGGTGCAGTTGAATAACTGACATGTGGCCCAGATGCCTATTGGGCCCACGTGTCAGCCAGCTAACTCCACCAGCAGTTAAGTAGAAGCACTGTCCTTCTCCAACATAGCTCTTCGACTCCACGTTGCTGCCAATAAGCTAATCAGCCATCAGTGGTCAACCCGCCTAGCTTGGCTTCAACCGGAGGCTAGCAGCGATGGCCTTACTTGGACCCGAGCGGCGGTGACCTACTATGTTCTACTCTTCCTTGTTTTCTGTGTGGCTCGGCCTCGTTGGCAACGAGGCGGGGCCTCGATGGAGCCAGCGATGTCCTCTGTCTCGTTGCCGGCGGGGCGGCGCCTTAGCGGAGCGGGGGAAATCCTCCCCCTCGTTGCCGGCAGGGTGGGGCCTCAGCTGAGCTGGTGATGTCCTCTGCTTCATTGTTGGCGGGGCGGGGCCTCTATGGTTTAGGGCCTCCGCCTCGGTAACAGCGGGGCGGGGCCTTGGCGGAGTAGGGCCTCCGCCTCGATGACGGTGGGGCGGGGCCTTGGCGAAGCTGGCGGTGTCCTCTGCCTTGTTGTTGGCACCGCGGGGCCTCGGAGGAGCAGGCCCTCGTCGACACCAGGGAAGCGAGGACTCGTCGGAGTCGGCATTGTACTCTACCTCATCCTGGGTCTCGCCAAACAACGCCTCTCCCACTTCATCGCCCTCTTTGTAGGCGGACGCAGCCTCTGCCACCTGCATGTGGTACCGCCAGCGCTCGAGGCGGCCCTCGTGGGTGGCGTGGTACGAGTCAAGCAGCGCCTCCTACTCCACCCGCTCCGCGGCGATCTGCTCCTCTGCCTGCAGCTGCTCTTGAAGGAGATGGTGGTTGTAGGAGGCATCGACCTGCGCCTCTTGGAGCTGCTCCTAACGCTTCTGCCTCACCGTTTCCATATATTGGGCACATGCCTCACCGATGGTCATGGTGTAATGCACCGGCGAGGATGGCGCAGAGGAGGGGGTTGGCGCTGGATCATCAACTACCATGTTCTCCATTGGGATGTCGTCATCCTCCGGCTGCCTGCCGGCCAGCCAGTCGGTAGCAATGGATGCCATCTCCTTGTGGTTCGTCGTCCGCCCGTCCCAAAGAGCGCTGGAGTGCGAGGAAGCCATGGTGGCCAGTAGTGGTGTGGACAGGAGAAAGTGAACGGAGGCGGATGACTACGGCTATGGCCGGCGCAGCAGTTTATATAGCAATGGTGGGTGGCGGAGGGACGGATGTGTGGCGCCAGAGTAGCCGCCTCAGAAACCGCGTATCATTAATGTGGGTAGCACACGGACGGACGGACGGCACTTGTGTCGTTTGAAGGCGGAGCAATCGCCTGCACCGAGAAGCGTGGCGGGCGGTGTTGACCATTTTGGGCAGAAAGTGCGCACGAGCGAGGGATGCGGGCTGGGTGGGCCAGGGCAGTCAGACTCGTGCTTGGCAGCGGGTCGATCTAGCAGCCGGACATGCTGGCTCGCCAGTGAGCTCGCCGAGCTGAGCGACGACAATCAGACAATGGACATAGCTTCTGACCAGGAGTCGACGCCACTGTCCAAGCCGGTTATTGCCGTGTTCACCATAGAGTAGGTGTGGCCGCACTTCGATGCCCTAATGGCGGAAGAGCTACCAGCGCAGGAGGACCTGTGCTGCAACCTTTGTCTCCTCAACGAGCTCCGATGAACAAGCGAACGACAATGTCGTCGCAGACATGTGGCCCTATGATCCTGGCTTCCCGAATGAGTAGCGGGCGCTGCATCAGACCATCTGTAGGGCCCGCGAGGCCCTCTCCGTCGTCTTTCGAGTTATTGTGCTCGCCGTGGCGCCGCCGTCTCGCGTTGTCAACATGGTCAATGGACATGATAAATGAGGAGATGACTTTACTTGGAGAGGATGATAGTGGGGACCCACCAGGGCCATAGCCGCACGTACACAAGTGCCTCCTTATTATATGCAACTGAATTTTTTTGCTTCCTCCTGGTTTCCTGACAACACGGTCCCACACCATCATCAACCTATGTAGTCAATAAATGAGAGAACTGCACAAGGAGCGGCTAACAACTAGGACCAAGCAGCTCGAGCAGTATTTGTGTTTTTGAGGTGTGAGCACTGCAGAGTTTTTCTTAAGCAATGTTTTCCTTGGTGTTCAGAGGAGAGCAGGGTATTAACTGGGCGGGCTGTGGCCCATCTAGCCTAGGCCAGATATCCAGCCCACATATTAATTTTTTTTCATGCCGAAAATGGCTAGCCCAACTATACTTTTTTTTGAGGAATACCCAGGCAAAGTCAACTAGTTATTCTCCGCCCCGCTGGACTGCAAATCTTTCCTAAGAGGCCTGCATTAGGCTTAACAAGAAAATGGGGTTTAAGAAATAATAAATGCGATGTAATTATAAAAGCTAGGCAATAACTATAAGAAAATGCACCAAACACGTAATTAGTTATAAAATATTATTTTTCGATTTTGGAAATTTTAATTTCATTAATTGTTGCGCACGCAATGTTTCGCTGGATTTTTATGTAATGCAAATTTATATTGAAATTGTATTTAATATGACTAGAAATTTCGGGATAAAAATATTTCGGATCCCATCAAAATGTGCGAAATTTTATTGAATTCTTTTTTGAACGGTTGGTTGAAATTATTAATCTTTGTCCTAGCTAGAAAATGGGTTGTAATTTTAACAAACTGTAAATGGGTTGTAGTAAATTCCATTAGAATTCAAAAATGGGTTGTATATTCTTACAAATCTCAAATGGGCTATAAGTTCTCTGCCTAACACTTGTGGGCCTACTAAGTTGATGCGTCCCTTCAAGAAAAAATAAGTTGACACGTATGCAAGGCTTTGTCAACTTATAGTCAACACACAGTTCCAGCAGCAGTGGCCGTTGGATGTCCATCCAACGGATGTCGTGCTTCTTCTTCAATCTCGGATATTCTAGCTTCACCTGCCCAAAAAATGACTCCTCCCCCTGACATCTGGGGCGCATCGTTTCGGAAGCTGACCTGTGGGCCTACTAAGTTGACGCGTACCAAGGGCTTTGTCAACTTACTCAATATAAACGATTCTAGCTGCAGTGATCGTACGATGTCCATCCAACGGCCGTCGTGCTTCTTCAATTTCTAATCTTCTTGCTCCAGCCGCCCAAAGCAGCGCCGGTCGTGCCGCCTGCTCCTGCCTCTCGTGGCCGGCTGTGTTGCCGCGAAGGCCTCACCGCCCCCTACTACTCCCACCGCTGGCCAGGCCATCCCTCCACTCACCCACACCCCTTTTTATTCTGCACCGACGGCAGCCTCACACCGCAGCCGAACCAGTGAACCCTCATATTCCTCTCTGCGTGGGCATCCACTGTCGTGTCTTCCCCGGCTCCATATCGTCCCCTTCCTAGGCCTCGTCGTCGTCCACCGCTTTGGTGCTCTCAGCACGGCATGGTCAATGTGGTCAACGACCGACTTCCATCGAAAGAGTACTAAACGTGGAGAGGCTGGCAGCTAGGTCCATGGCCGCAGCAAGGAAGTGCCTCCTTATTACACGAAAAATAATGATTCCTCCACCTGACAGCAGGGACCCACCGAACGGGCCACCGTATTTCGCAAAAAACGTTTTCCCCTGACTGTTGGGACCTACCAGCTACATCTTCGCACGCAAGGAAGTGTGTCCATATTATGTGCAAAAAAATGATTCACCCCCTGACTCCTAGGACCCACCAGCTACATCTTCGCACGCAAGGAAGTGCCTGACAGTCGGGACCTACCTGGTCGAAGCGTACGTCACGTTGTCATTCTGGTCGAGAACGTGTATGTACATACGATCGGTCTGTCTGCAGGCTGCAATGATGAACCGTGGCCGTGTAAGGAAGGGCACGTGTCATAGTAGAGGTGCACATGTATCGTATAATAGGCGCGCACATGTCATAGTAGAGGCTCGCACGTAGTATGTACACGTACGTACAACGACCAGGGTGCAAGAAAGAAAATACGGCCACGTACGTACATACGGGCGGGGTCTCGAGCGCGTACTCGTGCATATATATACGGACGGCCAGGGCTTGTGTACATGGAAAGGCAACGAACGGCAGCAACAGCGTTCTATTCATCGGGCAGCGAACCGGCAGGGTCGGAATGGAGAAACAACATCGTGTTCATCGGGAGGCAACCGACTGGGTCAGAATACGTCGTGTTCATCGAGAGCCAACCGGCTTGGACAGAACAGCCGATGGAAATGAGGTCTGGCGTACTGCAGAACGGAGGAAACGGCCTTGTGTTCGACCGACCATGGTCAAAACGGGAACCTGTTCATCGGGAGGGGTTTGGCATACCATAAAACAGAGGAAACAAACTTATGTTGGACCTCCTACAGTCGAAACGGGGTCCTGTAGATCGGGAGGGGTGTTGCGTACCGCAAAGTGGAGGAAATAGACTTGTGTTGGAGTGCTACGGTTGAAACGGGGGTCCTGTTCATCGGGAGGGGTGTGGCGTACCGCAAAACAGGACTCCACGAGATACTGTTCATCTCCACCGTCGACCAGGTGGGTACCACAAAACCTCTGCAGAGTGTGTGTGTTAAATCTATCGATAGTCGTGTCCTCGGTCATGGGCACAAGTTCATACTAGGTCACACCGTTCGATTAACACTCACATGACGGAATGAATTGTCGATGATTTATATGTTGATATTATGATGTGAACTGTAACAGTTTGGCAGGATGCCGATGATGATGTTGAGATGATCTCGAGGATGATCATTCAGTTTGTGATGTGGCACGAGGTGATCATGTGGATGTTTTTATCACAAGGTGATCATGTGGATCATGAGGTGATCGAGATGGTGTATAATGTGGATCACAAGGTGATCGAGATGGTATATTGCTTGGGCGGATAGACAAGAGTGAGATGGTTCTTGAGATCAGATATGTTGCTTTATTGACATTGTAATAGTTTCATATCATGCTTAGTCATTGTTTCCGCATCATAGCAGTTGTTAATTAGTTAACCTATTAAATGCTATGTTATTATCTTGCTTTGATGCTTTAGGTTGTTGTGAGCTTGCAAGTACATTCAATGTACCGATCTGGCTTGTCATGCCAGATTCCAGGTGATGTCATGATTGATTGATTGATTGCTTGTCAAGGTTACCGATCGTGCAAGCTACATCGTGTCCCAGCCAGAGTCCCTGCAGAGTGGAGTTCGCCACCTTCGTTGTTTTTCTGCTGCTAGAAGATTTCCTCTACTACGAGTTGTTCTGCTGCTAGCATAGAGCAAGTGTAGTATCGCAGGCATAGCGTCGTCGTGCTGATGTGATCCTTTGTAACAACAGACCCTTGTATCTATCCTTTGTAATATGAGCTGATTTGTTCTATGTCAAGTAGTGATGTATTCTAGAAGACATCTCCTCGATCTCTAGGCTGGAATACGGGGCATTCTGGTTTCTCTGAGCCGGGGTGCCACAGTGGTGAGCACAATCCCGGTGTCTTGTGACCTGGTGTCTTGGTGTCCTGAAATTTCCGCCCTAGTGTCATCGAGTCCCGGGATTGTGCTCAGCCCAGACCACCTCCGGTGCCCATCTTCTGGTATATAGGTCATTTTGACCAAGAAAAAAATAGGGGGAGGACTTTCGGGACGGAGCCCCACCGTCTCGAGGTGGAACCTGGGCAGGAGCACTTTTGCCCTCCGGCGGAGCGATTCCACTGGGGGAACATCCCTCCCGGAGGCGGAAATTGAAGCCATCATCATCACTAACAACCCTCTCATTTTGGGAGGCAAATCTCCATCAACATCTTCAACATCACCATCTCCTCTCAAACCCTAGTTCATCTCTTGTGTTCAATCTTTGTACCAGAACCTCAGATTGGTACCTATGGGTGACTAGTAGTGTTGATTACATCTTGTAGTTGATTACTATATGGATTATTTGGTGGAAGATTATATGTTCAGATCCATTATGCTATTTAATAACACTCTGATCTTGAGCATGATTATCATTTGTGAGTTGTTACTTTTGTTCTTGAGGTCACGGGAGAAGTCATTGATACGTATCTAACATATCTATAATTTTTTATTGTTCCATGTTGTTATATTATCGTTCTTGGATGTTTTACAATCATTTTACAGCAACTTCATATCATTTTTTGGGACTAACCTATTGATATAGTGCCTAGTGCCAGTTGCTGTTTTATCTTGTTTTTTCCTTCGCAGAAAAATAATACCAAACGGAGTCCAAACGCAGCTAAACTTTTTGGGGATTTTTTTGGACCAGAAGACACAAGTTGGGCCAAAGAAGTACCAGAGGGGGGCTCTGAGGGGAGCACAACCTACCTGGGCGCGCCTGGGGGCCCAGGCGTGCGCTGGTGGGTTATGCCCACCTCAGCTGCCTCCTGCACCGCCTCTTTGCTCTATAAATACCACAATATTCCAAATACCCTAGGGGAGTCTATGAAACACAATTCCAGCCACCGCAAGTTCGAGAAACCATAGATCCAATCTAGACACCATCACGGAGGGATTCATCATCCTTAGTGGTGCCTCTCCGATGATGCGTGAGTAGTTCATTGTAGACCTACGGGTACGTAGTTAGTAGCTAGATGGATTCCTCTCTCTCTTTTTATTCTCAATACAATGGTCCCTTGGAGATCTATTTGATGTAACTCTTTTTGTGGTGTCTTTGTTGGGATCCGATGAACTTTGAGTTTATGATCAGATCTATTTTATTCATGAAAGTTATTTGAGTTTTGGTCTCTTATATGCATGATTACTTATAGTCTCATATTTCTAATTCGAATCTTTGGTTTAGTTAGGCTGACTAGATCGATTTTTCTTGCCATGGGAAGATGTGCTTTGTGATGGGTTCGATCTTACGGTGCTCAATCCTAGTGACAAAATGGCAAATGACACGTATGTACCATTGCTATTAACGACAAAAAGATGGGGTCTATTCCTACATGAACAAATCTTGTCTACATCATGTCACCGTTCTTATTGCATTACTCAGTTTTTCCAAAAACTTAATACACTAGATGCATGCTGGATAGCGGTCCATGTGTGGAGTAATAGTAGTAGATGCAGGCAGGAGTCGGTCTACTAATCTTGGACTTGATGCCTATATAATGATCATTGCCTAGAGATCGTCATAATTATTTGAGGTTCTATCGATTGCCCAACAGTAATTTGTTTACCGACCGTATGCTATTTTTCTCGAGAGAAACCACTAGTGAAATCTACGGCCCCCGAGTCGCTTCTTTATCATATTTTCCTTCGAGATCTATTTTTATTCGCTTTTATTTTCAGATCTATTAATCTAAAAACCCAAAAATACCTTGCTGCAATTTATTGTTATTTATTTTATCTCGCGTCCAATCTACTACAATTTTATCTATCTTTTTATCCGGGAGGGATTGACAACCCCTCTTTTACGTCGGGTTGCAAGTATTTGTTCTTTGTGTGCAGGTACTGTTTACGTAGTGTTGTGTGGTTCTCCTACTCGTTTGATATACTTGGTCTCGTCACTGAGGGAAATACCTACAGTAGTTGTGCTGCATCATCCCTTCCTCTTTGGCAAAATACCGATGTAGTTCAAGCCGCAATTAGATATGTATGTTGTGATTCCCTTAGTGGTGTCATGTGAACATCGACTACATGGCACTTCACCATATTTGGGCCTAAGGGAATACATTGTGGAGTAGTTATTAGATGATGGGTTGCTAGACTGACAGAAGCTTAAACCCTAGTTTATGCGCTACTTCGTAGGGGACCAATTTGGATCCAAATGTTTAATGCTATGGTTAGATTTTACCTTAATACTTTTCTCATAGTTGCAGATGCTTCCAAGGGGGTTAATCATAAGTGGGAGGTTTGTTCAAGTAAGAACAGCACCCAAGTACCGTTCCACTCACATATCAAATTATCAAAGTAGCGAACACGAATCCAACCAACATGATGAAAGTGACTAGATGAAATTCCCGTGTACCCTCAAGAATGCTTTGCTTACTATAAGAGGCTGTTTTGGACTATCCTTTGCCACAAAATGATTGGGCTACCTTGCTGTCGTTTATTTATCTTCTCGTTACTTGTCCGTTACAAATTATCTTGCTATCGAACTACCTGTTACTGACAATTTCAATGCTTGCAGAAATTACCTAGCTTAAAACCACTTGTCATTTCCTTCTACTCCTCGTTGGGTTCGACACTCTTACTTATCGAAAGGACTATGATTGATCCCCTATACTTGTGGGTCATCAAAGCGTCTCTTGCTATCGCCCCACCAATCTCACAACGGCGTACCCCATGTGATTGTCATGAATGCGCGTGATCGCATTCGCCACTACCTCGGCGACGGCAGCAACTTGTCCTCCCGGAGCACCCTAATGGCAGAGGAGTACGCCAACAGGGAGCGGTGCCGGCGGGACAAGCGCAACACGGCGTGTCGGTCGGTGTTTGATGACTTTGACGTACCGATGCCACACATCATGGTTGAACCGACATTGGCCACTGCCTAGGCCCTGGACCACTCGAAGATGACGGCAGAGACGAGCAAGCGCCATATCCACCACCTCAACGAGGAAATAGCCAAGTGTAGCCAAGGGTGGTCTCTCCACGAGGTCACCGCCATCGATGCCTCCTCCAAGGCCAGGCGCCCTCTCCCCCCGCCACAGATACGATAACCCGCGAGCGACAGACGGCTACCGAGAAGCCATGCCACGACATCACAGCCTTCGACATCCAAAGCCCGACGAAGACAACGATGACGGAGGAACCGCCGGTAGCCCGACATGACCTATGAGGTCACCTCAAGTACGGGGTAGTATAGGGTTAGGTATTTTTAAAGTTTTTAGTTCACTGAACGATATTATTTAAAAATATGGGAAATGCTATGAATCTGCCAGCGGATTGCTCGGCTGCATCCGCCGAAATTGAAGATCTACATGACCAAATTTTCCCACTCGTCAAACATTATGTGTTCTAATTTATTCTAAACAAGAAAACATCAACAAAGCTTCCATTCCGTATAGATTATCATGGCATGAACTAAATTCTGCATTTCCCCACCCCCACTATTGCCTGAAATCCTGCTTTGGTGGGCTTCCCCCAAGGTGACACCGCTTCCTGGGACCCAAACTCAATATTTTCTCCTACAACCAGAGCATTGTGTGTTGTCGGCCGTTAACCATCACCGAGGGACTCATCGGAGGTGCTTCGCCACAAATGTTGTGTGGCAATGAGGTTATGCAACATGGCCAATGTTACAAAAGGATTCTATCCTCAACAGGACCTTTCTTGAAAAACAAAATCTACAACACGACATCCATTGCAAAAAATTAATGCAGCATGAACTCTGTTGCAAAAGTTTCTACAAAATGACCTATGTTGCAAAAGGTTCTGCAACACTATCGTTGTTGCAAATGTAAGGATGAGGCTAGACCGTTGGTCGACACCAAATCTAATGGCTCCGGAGGTAGCGAATCTTTACAAAAGATCCATCGACTTATGCATAGTGTGCCCCAAATATTATCCAAGTTTAAATGAATGTCGTTTGGTTTATTTGAGTTTGCAACAAATTTGATCAATTTCGTTCAATTGTGTTTGAAATGCAACAGGAAATATGCTGCTAGATTTGGATGGCCCCCGCACCAGTGTCCATAGACTGGTCCCGATCCACAGACGAGTGCAGGAGCTGATTTGGGGGTCATTGTTGGAGATGCCATGTTTGCATCAGCTCACACAATTCTATACACATTATTTCAATGGTAGTAGCACTGTGTTGCTATTTTGGTAGGCTACCTTATTTCTTAGGGAGATGGTATGAGATTTGATCTATGCACTAATCAGGAAAGTCAAATTGAACTCAAAGGAGTGATTGTTAAAATTAAATTGAACGGTAAGGAAGTATAGAGCAAGAAAATAAACTTCGTGTGTATTTTTCGCACATGCTTATATTCTAGCTATTGCTAAATTTGGATTTTGAACCATATCATGCATTCTTTTATTCTACTTAGGGCATCTCCAATGCCGGCCCACAAACCTCGTGCAACGGTTCGGACCACACTATCCGGATTGTGGAAGCCATCCAATGCGGGCTTGTATCCATCAGCGGCGCGGTCCGGACGTGATTTCTCCGGTAAACCGGATACAAATTTGGGGGAGGTTGGCGGGAGTCCGGACCGATCCCAAGCCCGTTTCTAACCACCCTAGCCCACCAAAAATCGTCCCCCCTCCCGCACATTTTTTATCAACGCTGCACTAGAGCATCAGCACCCACATTCATGCCCGACCTGAGCGAACGTGACTGCTCACTGGCGCCGACATTGAAGTGGCACGCTTGCCAAGATGGTCGCCTACGCTACTTCCCGGTACAGGCGACTGCTGCATGTTCAAACGACACGATGTCCGCCCGTCCGTCCGTCTGCCGCCCGTATTGATGGCACATGGTTTCCAAGGCGTCTCCTCCGCCGCCACCCGTCTGTGCCTCTACTGCCCACCGATGCTATATAAATAGCTGCCCTGATGCCCCAGCCATAGCCACAGTCATCCTTCTCCACACCACTCCCTGGGACGGGCTTACGTTGGAGCAGAAGAAGGCCATGGCCGCCATTGCTGCCGACTGTCAGGCCAGCACACAACCAGAGGACGTGCAAATGGAGGACACCTTCGACGATGAGCCAGCGCCACCCTCCTCTTCCTCCGCGGCACCCTCCTCCTCTGCTCCACCCTCGCTAGTGCATTACACCACGATCATGGGAGAGGCACGTGCCCATTATATGGACATGGTGCGGGAGGAGCAGTTTTGGGAGGCGCAGGCTAACGCCAACTACAACCACAACCTCCTCCAGGAGCGTCTGTAGGCAAAGAAGTAGGTCGCCACTTGCAGGGCAGTCGCGTCGAACGCAGACCTGGCGAAGCAAGAGGCACTTCTCGAGTCATACCGCTCCGCCCATGAAATCCACCTTGCCCACTAGCGGTACAGGCTGCGAGTGGCGGAGGTGGAAGCCGCCGGCAAGGAGCACAACAATGATGCGGGTGAGGTGTTGTTCGGCGACACCGACGATGAGGAAGCCGTGCCCTTGTGCCACGACCACGAAGAAGCTGGCATGTCTGCGGGCACCGTTGGCAGCGAGGAAGAGTAGTGCACAGTAGGTCGTTGTCGTTCGTGTCCCAGGAAGGTCACCGCTCCTGCCCTCCCGTCGATGCCAAGCTTGGTGGGTTGAGCATCTTTGTTCGATTAGTTGCTTGGCAGCCACGTCGAGGCGGACAGCTTTAGTTCCTGAGGCTCCAGAGGTGGAGCTGGAGAGTGTCGAGGCGGAACTAGAGATGATGAAGCTTCAGTTCTCGGGGCTGATGGCCAAAGACATGGACCAAACACCAATGATCATTTAGATTTGGTATTAGTTATACTCCAGAGCCCGCATAAGACCGATTTGGTGTATAATGAAATCCGTCATGTTAATATGAAACTGGTGTGTTTATATGAAATCTGGTTGTGTTTATATGAATTCTAGACTTGTGTGAATGAATTTCGTCCCATTGGTTTGAGTTGTTGTGAAAATGTATGCGGCTACGGTTGGATGGCATTCTCCCGCGTCCGTGTCCGTGGACTGGTCCCCCTGTTAGTTTACAATTTTGCGCCGAAAAACGGCCCAAAGAGACACCTTAAACGCCCCCGACACTTAATTTTTTTAGGGGAGCGGTAAATTGCCCCTCCCCCACCTACGGAAACACCCCCCCCCACACACACACACACACACATGCGCCTTGTCGGTGCCCTGTATAGTGGAAAAGCAATTGGCGGGAGGGACATTTCAACCTGTGTTTGTTCCCTGCCCCCATTCCACAGCCACCCGCCGCCACCGGCATCGCTGTCTGCCGCCACCTTCGATTTCGGCCATATCCGCCAGCGGAAACACACCGTCGGGTCGCTACACACCCAGGTCCACCATGCAGCTTCACCGGCACCACGGATCAGCCGTGCCTAGCCGCCCCCGGGTCGCTGCTACCCCGGATCTACCACACCCAGCCGCCCGGGTCCCCGCTGCCCCGGATCCGCCACGCCCAGCCGCCCCTTGGTCGCCGCCGCCACGAATCGACCGGCACCGAGTCACCGCCTGCCCCGAATATGCCGATGAGTCCTTTTCTACCCATTCAAGTTTTATTTAGCGAACGATTTCCATTCATACGAGCTCTGTTGAAATATGTAGATGGATTTGAGCCCTTGCGAGGAACTTTTTCTGGAGGATTCGTCCTCGTCTAACAACTCAAACATAGCGACGTTGCTCGAGAACAATTGACAGCATATGGTGGTGGTGGTCCTTGCTATGAAGGACCTCGATGATAGGAACCGAAAGAGATGGCGAGGATCGACCGTCGGCCGTCTTGCAACCGCCATCTCGTCCTTGTGGGCCGCGGCTGAATAGACCCCACAAAGAATATGTTCCGTCACAACCCGCGCCAACCCATAAAACACGTTTTCCACGGACCTTACACTTACTTTAAAGGTTCACGCGATAAGGGGTCTACTAGAGATGCTCTTAGAGGCGAGGAATGGTGTCAGTCTTGCAGGAAATATACCATAGAGGCAATAATAAAGTTGTTATTTTATATTTCCTTATTCATGATAAAGGTTTATTATTCATGCTAGAATTTTATCCATCGGAAACTTAAATACATGTGTGAATACATAAATAAATACCGTGCCCCTAGTAAGCCTCTACTAGACTAGCTCGTTGATCAAAGATGGTTAAGGTTTCCTAAACCATAGACATGTGTTGTCATTTGATAATAGGATCACATCATTAGGAGAATGATGTGATGGACAAGACCCATCCATTAGCTTAGCATATTGATCGTTCAGTTTATTTCTATTGCTTTCTTAATGACAAATAGATATTCCTTAGACTATGAGATTATGCAACTCCTGGATACCAGAGGAATACCTTGTGTGCTATAAAATTTCACAACGTAACTGGGTGATCATAAAGATGCTCTACAGATATCTCCGAAGGTGTCTGTTGAGTTGGCATAGAACGAGATTATGATTAGTCACTCAAAGTATCGGAGAGGTATCTCTGGGCCCTCTCGGTAATACACAGCATAAGAAGCCTTGCATGCAAAGTGACTAAGGAGTTAGTTTCAATATGATGTATTATAGAATGAGTAAAGATACTTTCCAGTAACGAGATTGAACTAGGTACGAAGATACCGATGATCGAATCTCAGGCAAGTAACATACCGATGGACAAAGGGAATTATGTATATTGTCATAAGGTTCGACCGATAAAGATCTTCGTAGAATACGTAGGAGCTAATATGGGCATCCAGGTTCCTCTATTGGTTATTGACCAGAGAAGTGTCTCAGTCATGTCTACATAGATCTCGAACCCATAGGGTCCGCGCGCTTAACGTTCGTTGGTGATATAGTGCTATATATGAGTTATATGATTTGGTGACCGAATGTTGTTCAGAATCCTGGATGAGATCACATGCATGACGAGGAGCTCTGCAATGGTCCAGAGGTAACGATTGATATATAGGACAATGATATTCGGACACCAGAAGAGTTTCGGTTCACCGGGTAGTCATCGAGTCACAAGAAGGGGTTCCGGACACCCCCGGTAGGTGTATGGGCCTAATGGGCCAAGGAGGGACAGACCAGCCCACAAGAGGGCTGGTGCGCCCCTCTCCCTGGCTGCCGGCTCTTGAGGGAGTCCTAGATTAAGGGGTCCTCGGACAGCTAGACTATATGCATGTTCCGGACTGTTGGACTATGAAGATACAAGATAGAAGACTTCGTCCCGTGTCCGGGTGGGACTCTCCTTTGCGTGGAAGGCAAGCTTGGCGATTGGGATATGTAGATTCCCTTCTCTGTAATCGACCTTGTGTAGCCCTAGCTCCCTCCGATGTCTATATAAACTAGAGGGTTTAGTCCGTAGGACAACAACAATCATAATCATAGGCTATCTCCTAGGGTTTAGCCTCTACGATCACTTGGTAGATCAACTCTTGTAATACTCATATCATCAAGATCAACCAAGCAGGAAGTAGGGTATTACCTCCATAGAGAGGGCCTGAACCTGGGGAAACATCATGTCCCCCGCCTCCTATTACCATTAGCCTTAGATGCACAGTTCGGGACCCCCTACCCGAGATCCGCCGGTTTTGACACCGACATTGGTGCTTTCGTATAGAGTTCCACTGTGATGTCGGAGATAGGGTTGATGGCTCGCTATCAAGGACAACATCACCTGCGAGGGAGCCCTGGCCTCTAGCCAAACCCTCCAGCTGGGCGGCTTCGTCATGACCGCCCGTTCGGCCGTCGGGCCGATGATGACTTCTCGGGTCATCGAAAATCGTCTCCACGTCAGCTCGGAATACGACGGGCAATTGCATCCAGTGGAGTTATCATCCTTAAATGAGCTCCTGGATCGCATCACCGCCTTGGGAGTCGCTACAGACTATGAACGGATTGGGCTTAAACCCGATCAGAGAGAGATTGAATCTCCGCTGATCACCCATCAGATAGCGGTGGTGGAGGAGCAATGCAACAACTCTTCCCCTATATTGAGGACGAAATATGTCCGAATTTCTGAGCTCACCAAGCCGGATACCTGCCCACGGGAATACTTTCCCCGAACTCCGAACTTAGAATTGGACTGTGAGCCGGAAATATTGGTTGATATCCCAGAACCCGAACTATTAAGCTAGGAAAATCCTCAAGCTCTGGGTCCCAGATCGGGTCAGGGTTCGGACTTAAATCCACCCACCAACCTAGATACAAGCGATCTTTCCCACATTAGACAACAGTCCCAAGAGACAGTACATCACTTTTGGACAAGATTCCTCCTTGCCAAGACCAAGGTAAAGGACTGCCGCGATAAAGACGCATTCTCATTATTTTGCAAAAATTGCACAGACAAGGGAATCCTTAACGCCATAAATCACCGTCACGTATCACACTTCGTTGACTTGGCGATCATAGTACAAAAGTACTGTGTGATAGAAAGCGCCTGGAAAACTCAAGCAACCTTTTGGGATCCACTGGCTCTCAATAAACCCCTCGTCCGAACAAAAAGGGTGTACCCTCGTAGGTTGCCTGATTCACCAACGAAAAAATCGAAGCCCATCACAAGGCGTGGAACCGTGTTTGAGGGATGGCTCGATGGGCCATGCAAAATACACACCACACCGGATACCGTACCAACACACAGCCTTAGAGCATGTTGGATACTTCGGCAGGTGGCCAACAGCGGCGAGGATCTCCTCATCAAAAACACCGAAGAGCAACATCCCACGGAATACAACAACACTACAGTATTGACAGTCTTCGAGACTTTCTCCTCAAATAACAGGCGCAAGAGAGCACTCCGCGGCCTTGCCGAAGTCTACCAAGTTGCAGCAATAAACCCCTGGAATGGCATGGCCATAACTTTCAGTGCCAGTGATGAACCGCAATTCAGAACAGACCGGGCACCAGCCGCTTTGGTCCTCAGTCCAATCATGGACGGCTTCCGGCTTACCAAAGTGCTCATGGATGGCGGCAGCGGACTAAACCTCATTTACGAGGAAACTCTCAACAAAATGGAAATAGATAGGAGCCGAATTGAGCAGAGCAGCACGACCTTCCAAGGAATTATTCCCAGCCGGGAGGCACTATGTGCGGGAAAAATCACACTCGATGTGGAATTGGGCACGCTGAAGAATTATCGGTCCGAAGAGATAACCTTGAAAGGCCCCTTTCAATAGTGGATATCACACCTTGTTAGGGCGGGACGCATTTGCGAGCTTCCAAGGTATACCCCATTATGGGTACATGAAACTCAAGATGCCTGGGCCCAATGGAATTATCACTCTTGCCAATGATCCGGACATATCACTCCATGCCGAAAACAAAACCGCCACCTTGGCCCTCGAGGCATTGTCCAAAACCCTTGCGGCCGTAGAATTAACTGCATTACGCTCCACAGTGGATAGGGACGACGTGATACTCGACAAGCGATCTAGTCCACCCAACGGACCCCACGAAGACAACATCCATTGGGGCACAGCTGGACCCCACAATTGACACCGCACTGCAGGCATTTCTATGCGAGAACTGAGATATCTTCGCCTGGCACCCTTCTGACATGCCAGGAATCTGACGCAGGCTAGCCGAACACAGCCTCAACATCCTGAAGGGATATAAGCCAGTCAAGCAAACACTACGACGCTTTTCAGAACCCAAACGACAAGCTATGTGAGAGGAGCTAGATAAGTTACTCAAAGCCGGATTCATTAGAGAAATAAGACACCCGGATTAGCTAGCAAACCTGGTGATGGTACCAAAGAAGGATAAATCCTGACGCCTATGTGTCGATTTCAAAGACCTCAACAAGGCTTGCCCTAAGGATCCATTCCCTCTCCCCCGCATTGATCAGATTATCGATGCTACCGCAGGACACGACTCATTGTGTTTCCTCGACGCATATTTCGGATACTATAAAATCAAGATGACAGAGTCCGGTCAAGCCACAACTGCATTTATTACCCCATATGGTCCTTTCTGCTTCAACACTATGCCTTTCAGGCTCAAAAACGCTGGTGCCACCTACCAATGCAAGATTCAAACATGCCTGGAAAACAAATCGGCAAAACAGTTGAAGCATATGTGGACGACGTGGTCATCAAGACAAGACATGTCGAATCTTTAATAGATGATCTGAGGCTCACATTCGACAACCTCCAAACACCGTTTCCAATAGAGGAATTGAAGCAAACGCAGCTAAAATCCGACCTTTGTCCCAGTTGGCTACCCCAATAGATCTTAACCAAATCCAGAAACTAACTGGATGTGTGGCAGCTTTAAGCCGCTTTATCTCCAGTTTGGGAGAAAAGGCATCGCCACTTTATCGTCTTGTTTGACGAACCGAACACTTCGAGTGGACGGACGCGGTGACAGCTGGACTGGAAGAAATAAAGGCTATTTTGGCAAACAACCCAATCCTGGCCGCGCCGAACGTTGCCGAACCCATGTTATTATACATAGCTGCAACGCACCAAGTTGTGAGTGCGGTGCTCGTCGTCGAACGAGAGGAGGACAGACACAAATTCCCAATTCAGAATTCGGTATACTACGTATCTACTGTCCTCACAGCATGCAAATCCCGGTACCCTCATTATCAAAAAATAGCATACGCGGTCTTCATGGCATCCCGGAAACTATGACACTACTTTCAAGAGTGTTCAATCATGGTGGCCTCCGAAGTACCACTCAATGGCATAATAAACAACTGTGACGCCACGAGCCGGATTGCTAAGTGGGCCATCGAGCTCCTCCCATTCGACATCACATATAAACCACGGTGAGCCATTAAATCCCAAGTACTGGCAGACTTCATTGCCGAATGGACAAAGGCCGAACTCCATAAAGAGTACGACACATACTCCAATTGGATCATGCACTTCGATGGCTCTAAAATGCTGGTAGCTCTAGGAGCAAGTGTTGTCCTAACATCCCCCACTGGAGATACAGTCCAATACGTACTCCAAATATTATACACAGAATCCAACAATGCAGCCGAATACGAGGCTATGTTGCATGGTCTTCGAATGGCCGTCTCCATGGGCATTCAGTGCCTGGAAGTGCGTGGGGATTCAAACCTCACAATATCTCAAAAAAATGGAGACTTTGATGCCAAGGATCCGAAAATGGCGGCTTATCATAACGCCGTCCTTAAAATGTCAGCTCGGTTCGAGGGGCTTGAATTTCATCATGTGGTTCAAGAAAACAATCAAGCGGCGGATGTCCTTGCCCGCATCGATGCTAAGAGCGACCCCGTCCCACCTAACATCTTTCTGGAAAGGCTTTTCAAGCCATCCGTGGTGTGGAAAGGGGAAACCGGCAACACCAGTCTGGATCCGACCACAACCCCAGATTTTGAACACACTGACATAATCAAGGGCTCTGCCACCAAAATAACACTGTCAGCCCATCTCATTATGGCTGTCATCGCCCCATGGACCGAACCCTTTTTGGCCTACCTTAATATGCAAGAACTCCCCGAGGATCAAAATGAGGCATGCTGCATTGTGCGGCATTCTAAAGCCTACACAGTCCATGAGGGAGAGCTTTATAAGAAAAGCGCTACCGGAGTACTTCAAAGATGTATCTCCGAGGAGGAAGGGCGGCAGCTCTTGGCTGAAATTCATGCCGGACTCGGCGGTCACCACGCCGCAGCTCAGGCCCTTGTAAGCAAGGCCTTTCATACAGGTTTCTACTAGCCGACGGCCCGAGTAGACCGACAGGACCTCATCCAACATTGTGTCGGATGCCAGCATTTCGCCAACCAAAGCCATATGCCACCCACCGCTCTACAAACAATCCCCATCACTTGTCCTTTTGCGGTCTGGGGGCTTGATATGGTCGGACCCCTTAAAGGAGGAAGCCATAAGAAAAAAATACTTGTTGGTCATGGTAGATAAATTCACCAAATGGATAGAGGCCAAACCAGTTAAAACGGCCGAATCCGGACCCATGATAGACTTCATATCTGGTGTTGTGCACCATTATGTTGTTCCCCATAGCATTATCACTGATAACGGCTCCAATTTCGCAGCCGATGAGGTGAAAACTTGGTGCGGTTACATGGGCATTAAGCTCGATTACGCCTCCGTCTATCACCCTCAAACAAACGGTCAAGTCGAACGAGCCAATGGTCTTATTATGAGCGGCATTAAACCCAGACTCGTGCGATCTTTATAAGAATCAGACACGCACTGGGTTGAGGAGCTTGACTCCGTACTATGGTGGTTGCGGACCATGCCAAATTGCACTACCGGATACACACCCTTCTTCATGGTGTACGGCGTAGAGGTTGTGTTGCCCTTCGATATTATTCATGACTCACCTCGAGTGCGCATGTACGAAGAGAGAGAGGCTGAGCTTGATCGGCAGGATAGTTTAGATGCCCTGGATGAGGAGCGCAACATCGCAAAAGCCCGTTCCGCATTTTATCAACACCAGTCTCCTAGGTATCAAAGCAGAGAAGTACAAGCCAAGACTTATAATATTGGCGAACTCGTTCTACGTCTACCGAAGAAGAAAACAAATTCAAGCCCAAGTGGCAGGGTCCCTTCATTATTGACAAGGTTCTCACCGGAGGAGCGTACCGCATGCGTGATGCATCAGATAATTGCCTCGAGCTGAACCAATGGAACGCGGCCAGACTCCGAAGATTCTACGCCTAGCGCCGAACTCTTTGTTCGTCTCCTTCCCTTTGTTCCTTTCTATTTATTATTTAGCTCTCTTCTTGCTTTTTCTTTCGTAGCTCTGAAGATTTAGTGTGGCTAGACCGCACACTTGCGACGCACTAATCTTCAACTATGTGCACACATTTTTCCTGGGGGCTTCTTATACAGAAGCTTATTATAATTATCTTTCGAGCATCAAGCTCACTGCATATGCGTCCTTTTTCCATATGTACCTTTTCTCCGCCATTATATGCATCCATATGACTTAAGTTTTCGCCAAGCTGGGTTCCCTGGCTCCTGTGCTTATGCCCTACGTTCCCGTTAGTTCGGCTAGGGAATAAATGGAGCACCTCTGCGATTGTTACTGCCGGGTACTCCAGATGTTTACCTCAGATTGGGTGAAGCCAAAAGCTAGCGTTCTTAAGGGAATATTCGGTCGCTGGACTAACGATGTTTTTTACTAGTTACACTATGAACCCCCAGATGTTACATATACTGCAACTTTTTAATGACAGTTTGAACATGCATGTTAATGCATGCATACCAAGAGAAAGGAACCCTTAACGGAACTATTCTCTCTGGAAGATGTTTCTTACTATAAATGTAATATAACATAGCTAGTTGGGAACTTGTCTGTTCAAGCAACTATGACCCCTACAACTGGTTTCCACGCGTACCCCGGTTTTAAATTACCGAGCGGGTATTCGGAAACACTCCGGACTGTCGGGTCCGGAGGCCAAAGCGAAAAGGTCCGCCATGACAAATGTTTTACAATCCGGCCAGGGACAAATATGTCCATTGAAGTACATAGTCACTTAGACTCAAAAGCTTCTTCTTCTATGCCATCCAACAGGTTGTCTAGCCTACAATCATGTTGGGAATACTTTGCGGCTAATCCTACCTGGTCATATACCAGACTATCTGGAATTTCTTTCCCATCTGACCCTAAGGGGACGACCTGGGCCATATGATTCGGATCGAGCTTGGTATACCATGTTTTCACCATGGCCCTAGCTTCCCTCGCACCTTCTCGACAGGCTGATATCTTCCATAGTCGGAAACGCCGCCGCGCTCCCTTGAATAGCTGTACAAGCTCCTCCATACTTCCTGGTAGGGAGGCGGATGGCCACAAGGCCTTGGCTACACTCCGCATCGCCTGCCGAACTTGCTCGTGCAGTTGTGAAAGCTCTTGTAGCAGATAGCCTGACGATCCAGGCGTCTCCTCTTTGAGACGGCCAGTCGGTATACCTACAGACATAACTCTATTATTCCCTTTCTTTGCTGAAATATATAAAGGTTCGTTTGAGCACATACTAAAAATGTCGCGTTGAAGCCTTTTATTTTCATTCACGGAGTCAGCCAACTGGGCCCGAATATCTTTCAATTCTTCACCCAGCCGGTTATTAGCATCTTGGAGATTGTTTTTCTCCTGCTTGACCCGTGTAAGTACATGCTCGCCAGCGTCCAGTTGCCTTTGAGCTCTTTGTTCATCCTCTTGTGGGATTTCCGGATTCACTCCCAGATTATTTGCAGACTCTATCATCAGATCGGCAATTGTGTTAACACCGCTAGTACATGTGATTATGTTTTTTTCTCGATAGAGGGATACATTACCAGTTGAGGCATTCTTGGATTCCTCTAGTTCGGCAGTTGCGGCCCTTAGATGGGTTTGACACTTCTCTAGCTCTTGAGACAACATGTTGTTCTTATCTGTGAGAACCTATTCATACAAATGATCCTTAAATTAGTTGTACCAACTGTTTCAAGTCTCAGGGGCTACTGATATACATAATTACCAGATTTTACTTACCCGTATATCTTTTAAATACTGGTTTGTGGCTCTAGCAAGCCCATCTTGAGCAGCTCGGATGTACGCATCACCCGAGTTGAAGGCGTTGAAAGCCTCCTCTAAAAAACCAGGGTCGCGGAGTATGGCCCACCGGTGCTGATGATTCATGGCGCTCTCCACTTCAGAATTTGTAGCTGGTATTCTATCTGAATCCTCTGTATGATGACAATCCGGTGTCACTTCCGTGTTAGCCTCCGTCCTCGAGACCGGGTCCGGAATCCGGCTAGTAGAGGCACGACCGGCAGGATCCCCGGACATAATCTGGCGGATGTTCTTTCTGCTAAGACACAATGAATAGTGTCATACTTTAAGATGACAACCATGGAGCATGTTTAAGACCATACCTCTTTGATGACGGCTCGGCCATGTTGGAGTGGTTTTTGCGGGCATGCTCCGATGATTCCTCGCTTGGAGGAGATGGTGTGGATTGGATCTGAAGATCCCCATCTCTTTAAATAGAAAATTTACTTACATGGCTAGGGTGGCAAGTGTAAAAATGCCCCGACTTCTCACATTCGCTCAACACGTGGAAGCTGAAATCATGAAGGCACAGAAGCCTATGAGCATAACATTAAATGGGAAGCCGGATACTGCTCTTTACAACATGTACTTTGAAGAGTTCGGAGAAGGAACCCGCCTTGCAATGTCGAAGACAATCTGCGCGCCGGACTCATCGCCATTGAAGCCTGGTTCGAGGGCTACTGAGGGAGTCCTAGATTAAGGGGTCCTCGGACAGCCGGACTATATGCATGTGCCGGACTGTTGGACTATGAAGATACAAGATAGAAGACTTCGTCCCGTGTCCGGGTGGGACTCTCCTTTGCGTGGAAGGCAAGCTTGGCGATTTGGATATGTAGATTCCCTTCTCTGTAACCGACCTTGTGTAACCCTAGCTCCCTCTTGTGTCTATATAAACTGGAGGGTTTAGTCAGTAGGACAACAACAATCATAATCATAGCCTAGCTCCTAGGGTTTAGCCTCTATGATCTTGTGGTAGATCAACTCTTGTAATACTCATATCATCAAGATCAATCAAGCAGGAAGTAGGGTATTACCTCCATAGAGAGCGCCCGAACCTAGGTAAACATCGTGTCCCCCACCTCCTGTTACCATTAGCCTTAGACACATAGTTCGGGACCCCCTACCCAAGATCCACCGGTTTTGACACCCACAGCCCTAGGGGAGGAAAGGGCGGAGGTTTAGCCCCTCCTGCCTTCCCCTTCACATGGAAGAAAGGAAAGAGGGGGTGCAACCCTCCCCTGCCTTTCCCCGCTCACCTAGAAAGGACAGGGGGCCGCTGCTTGAGGAGGACCCCAAGTAGGATTCATCCTACTTGGGGTGCCTCCTTGGCTGCTCCTCCCTCCCCCACCTATATATATGTGGGAAGGGGCGCCACACATAACCATGACAATCTCTTAACCATGTGCGGCACACCCTCCACGGTTTGGCCCTCGGTCATATTTTCGTACTACTTAGGCGAAGCCCTGCGGAGATAGCTTCACCATCACCGTCATCACACCGTCGTGCTGTCGGAACTCATCCACTACTTCGCCATCTTGCGAGATAAAGAACGCAAGGACGTCACTGAGCTGAACGTGTGTTGAACACGAAGGTGTCGTACATTCATTACTTGATCGATTGGATCGCGAAGAAGTTCGACTACATCAACCGCGTTACTAAACGCTTCCGCTTACGGTCTATGAGGGTAGATAGACACACTGTCCCCTCTTGTTGCTATGAATCTCCTTGATAGATCTTGTGTGTGCATAGAATTTTTTTTGTTTTTCATGCAACGTTTCCCAACAGTGTCATCCGAGCCAGGTCTATGTGTAGATGATATGCACGAGTAGACCACAAAGAGTAGTGGGCAGTGATAGTCATACTGCTTAACACCAACGTCTTATTTTGATTCAATGGTATTGTGGGATGAAGTGGTCCCGACCAACCTTACATGTCCACGCACATGAGACTGGTTCCACCGACTGACATGCAACTAGTTTTGCATAAAGGTGGTTGGCGGGTGTGTGTTTATCCTACTTTAGTTTAATCGAATTTGACTATGGTCGGTCCTTAAAGAAGGTTAAAACAAAAAACTTGATGAATCACTGTCGTGGTTTTTGCGTAGGTAAGAACAGTTCTTGCTAGAAGCCCATAGCAGCCATGTAAAACGTGCAACTACAAAGTAGAGGATGTCTAACTTGTTTTTGTAGGGCATGTTTTGATGTGATATGGTCAAGATATGATGTGATATATGTTGATATATGAGATGGTCATGTTTTGTAATATCGACAACCGGAAGGAGCCTTAGGGTTATCTCTTTATTGTATGAAATAAAAACGCCATGTAATTGCTTTACTTTATCGCTATGCGTTAGCAATAGTTGTAGAAGCAATAGTTGGTGAGACGACCCCGATGCAACGATGTAGATCAAGGTGTCTAGCCAGCGATGATGGAGATCATGACGATGCTTTCGAGATGGCGATCAAAAGCACAAGATGATGATGGCCATATCATGTCACATATTTTGATCGCATGTGGTGTTTATCCTTTCTGCATATTATTTTTCTTAGAACAAAGGTAGCATTATAAGATGATCCCTTCACTATATTTCAAGATAAAAGTGTTCTCCCCGAGTATGCACCATTGCCAAAGTTCGTCGTTTCGAAGCACCTCGTGATGATCGGGTGTGATAGACTCTACGTCCACATACAATGGGTGTAAGACAGTTTTGCACATGCAGAATACTTGGGTTAAACTTGACGAGCCTACCATGTACAGACATGGTCTCGTAACACTAGAGACTGAAAGGTCGAATGTGAGTCATATAGTAGATATGATTAATATAGAGATGTTCACCATTGTTAACTACCCCATCTCACATGATGATCGGACATGGGTTAGTTTATTTGGATCATGTATCACTTAGATAACCTGAGGGATGTTTATTTAAGTGGAAGTTCATTAGTAATTTGATTAATTGAACTTAATTTACCATGAACTTTGTCTTAATAGTTTTGCATATCTATGTCGTAGATCAATGGCCCGAGCTACCATTCCCCCGAATTTTAATGCATTCATAGAGAAAGCTAAGTTGAAAGATGATGGTAGCAACTACACGGACTGGGTCTGTAACTTGAGGATTATCCTCATTACTGCACAGAAAAATTACGCCCTTGATGCACCACTAGGTGAAAACCCCGCTCCCGCTAATCTAGACGTTGCGAATGCCTGGCAAATGTGGTGTGATGACTACTCGATAGTTCAGTGTGCCATGCTTTACAGTCTAGAACCGGGACTTCAAAGACATTTGGAACGTCATGGAGCATATGAGATGTTCCGAGAGTTGAAGTTAATATTTCAAGGAAATGCCCGGGCTGAGAGATATGAAGTCTCCAACAAGTTCTATAGCTGCAAGATGGAGGAGAACAGTTCTGTCAATGAACACATACTCAAAATGTCTAGGTATCATAACCACTTGACTCAACTAGGAGTTGATCTTCTAGGTGATAGTGTTATTGAAAGAGTTCTTCAATCACTGCCACCAAGCTACAAATGCTTCGTGATAAACTATAATATGCAAGGGATGAATAAAAGGATTCATGAGCTCTTCGCAATGCTTAAGGTCGCAGAGGTAGAAATTAAGAAGGAGCATCAAGTGTTGATAGTTAACAAGACCACTACTTTCAATAAAAAAGGGCAAGGGAAAGAAAGGGAACTTCCAGAAGAATGGCAAGCAAGTTGCCACTCCCAGGAAGAAGCCCAACGCTGGACCCAAGCCTGAAACTGAGTGCTTCTATAGCAAAGGGAATAGTCACTAGAAGCGGAACTGCCCCAAATACTTGGCGGATAAGAAGGATGGCAAAGGGAACAAAGGTATATTTGATATACATGTTATTTATGTGTACCTTACTAATGCTCGTAGTAGCGCCTGGGTATTTGATACTGGTTCAGTTGCTCATATTTGTAACCTGGAACAGGAGATGTGGAATAAACGAAGATTGTCTAAGGACGAGGTGACGATGCACGTCGGGAATGGTTCCAAGGTCGATATGATCGCCGTTGGCACGCTACCTCTACATCTACCTTTGGGATTAGTTTTAGACCTCAATAATTGTTATTTGGTACCCACATTGAGCATGAACATTATATAGGATCTTGTTTATTGCGATACGGTTATTCATTTAAATCAAAGAATAATGGTTGTTCCATTTGTATGAGAAATATATTTTATGGTCACGCACCCTTGATGAATGGTCTATTCTTGTTGAATCTCGATCATAGTGATACACATATTCATAATATTGATGTCAAAAGATGTAAAGTTGATAACGATAGTGCAACATACTTGTGGCACTGCCGTTTAGGTCATATTGGTGTAAAGCGCATGAAGAAACTCCATGCAGATGGACTTTTGGAATCCCTTGATTATGAATCATTTGATACTTGTGAACCATGCCTCATGGGCAAGATGACTAAAACTCCATTCTCCGAAACAATGGACCGAGCTAATGACTTATTGGAAATAAAACATACGATGTCTGCGGTCCAATGAGTGTTGAAGCATGTGGTGGGTATCGTTATTTTCTAACCTTCATAGATGATTTGAGTAGGTATGGGTATATCTACTTGGTGAAACACAAGTCCGAAACATTTGAAAAGTTCAAAGAATTTCATAGTGAAGTGGAAAATCTTCGTAACAAGAAAATAAAGTTTCTACGATTTGATCGCAAAGGCAAATATTTGATTTACGAGTTTGTCCTTCATTTAAAACAATTTGGAATTGTTTCACAACTCACGCCACTTGGAACACCACAGCGTAATGGTGTGTCTGAACATCGTAACCGTACTTTATTAGATATGGTGTGTTCTAGGATGTCTCTTACCGATTTACTACTATCGTTTAGGGGTTATGCATTAGAGATAGACGCATTCACGTTAAAAAGGGCACCATCTAAATCCGTTGAGACGACATCGTATGAACTGTGGTTTGGCGAGAAACCTAAGCTGTCCTTTCTTGAAGTCTGGGGATGCGATGCATATGTCAAAAGGCTTTAGCCTGATAAGCTCGAACCTAAATCGGAAAATTGTGTGTTCATAGGATACCCTAAAGAAACTATTGCGTACACCTTCTACCACAGATCCGAAGGCAAAATATCTGATGCTAAGAATGGGTCCTTTCTAGAGAAGGAGTTTCTCTTGAAAGAAGTGAGTGTTAGGAAAGTAGAACTTGATGAGGTAATTGTACCTTCTCTCGAATTGCAAGTAGTACATCACAGAAAACCGTTCCCGTGATGCCTACACCAACTAGAGAGGAAGCAAATGATAATGATCATGAAACTTCAGATCAAGTTACTAATGAACCTCGTAGGTCGACCAGAGCACGATCCGCACCAGAGTGGTATGGTAATCTTGTTCTGGAAGTCATGTTATTAGACCAAGGCGAACCTACAAACTATGAAGAAACTATGATGAACCCATATTACTACAGATGGCTTGAGGCCATGAAATCTGAGATAGGATCCATGTATGAGAACAAAGTGTGGACTTTGGTGGACTTGCCCGATAATCAGTAGCCATAAAAAATAAATGGATCTTCAAGAAGAAGACTAGCGTTGATGGTAATGTTACTGTCTACAAAGCTCGACTTGTCGCGAAAAGTTTTTGACAAGTTCAAGGACTTGACTACGATGAGACTATCTCACCCATAGCGATGCTTAAGTCTTTCTGAATTATGTTAGAAATTGCCGCATTTTATGATTATGAAATCTGGCAAATGGACGTCAAAACTGTATTCCTTAATGGGTTTCTTAAAGAAGAGTTGTATATGATGCAACCAGATGGTTTTGTCAATCCAAAAGGTGCTGACAAAGTGTGCAAGCTCCAGTGATCCATCTATGGACTGGTGCAGGCATCTCGGAGTTGGAATATATGCTTTGATGAGGTGGTCAAAGCATATGGTTTTATACAGACTTACGGTGAAGCTTGTATTAACAAGAAAGTGAGTGGGAGCTCTGTAGCATTTCTGATATTATATGTGGATGACATATTACTGATTGGAAATGATATAGAATTTTTGGATAGCATAAAAGGATACTTGAATAAGAATTTTTCAATGAAATACCTCGGTGAAGCTGCTTACATATTGGACATCGAGATCTATAGGGATAGATCGAGACGCTTAATAGGATTTTCACAAAGCACATACCTTGACAAAGTTTTGAAGAAGCTCAAAATGGATCTATCAAAGAAAGGGTTCTTGCCTGTGTTATAAGGTGTGAAGTTGAGTCACACTCAAAGCCCAACCACTATAGAAGATAGAGAGAAAATGGAAGTCATTCGCTATGCCTCAGCCATAGGTTCTATCATGTATGCTATGCTGTGTACCAGACCTGTTGTGTGCCTTGCCACAAGTTTGGCAGGGAGGTACCAAGTAATCCAGGAGTGGATCACTGGGCAGCGGTCAAGAACATCCTGAAGTACCTGAAAAGGATGAAGGATATGTTTCTCGTTTATGGAAGTGACGAAGAGCTCATCATAAATGGTTACGTCGACGCTAGCTTCAACACTGATCCGGTTGACTCTAATTCATAAACCGGATACGTATTTATATTGAATGGTGGAGCTATCAGTTGGTGCAGTTCCAGGCAGAGCATCGTGGCCGGATCTATGTGTGAAGTGGAGTACATAGCTACTTTGGAAGCAGCACATGAAGGAGTCTAGATGAAGGAGTTCATATGCAATCTAGGTGTAATACCCAGTGCATCGGGTCCAATGAAAATCTTTTGTGACAACATTAGAGAAATTGCCTTGGCGAAGGAATCCAGGTTTCTTAATAGAACCAAACACATCAAGTGACGCTTCAACTCCATTCGTGAAAAGATCAAGGATGGAGACATAGTGATTTGCAAAATACATATGGATCTGAATGTAGCAGACCCGTTCACTTAGGTTCTTCCACGAGCAAAACATGATCAGCACCAAGACTCCATGGGTGTTAGATTCATTACAATGTAATCCAGATTATTGACTCTAGTGCAAGTGGGAGACTGGAGGAAATATGCCCTAGAGGCAATAGTAAAGTTGATATTTCATATTTCCTTATTCATGATAAAGGTTTATTATTCATGCTAAAATTGTATCCATCGGAAACTTAAATACATGTATGAATACATAAACAAAATTGTGTCCCTAGTAAGCCTCTACTAGACTACCTCATTGATCAAAGATGGTTAAGGTTTCCTAAACCATAGACATGTGTTGTCATTTGATAACGGGATCACATCATTAGGAGAATGATGTGATGGACAAAACCCATCCACTAGTTTAGCATATTGATAGTTTGGTTTATTGCTATTGCTTTACTAATGACAAATACATATTCCTTCGACTATGAGATTATGCAACTCCCAGATACCAGATGAATACCTTATGTGCTATCAAATGTCACAACATAACTGGGTGATCATAAATATGCTCAACAACCACCATATTCTATCCCACCTATAGTGTTATATCCACGGCTCACGCTCATATATTGCGTGAAAGTTGAAAAAGTTTGAGAACATCAAAAGTATGAAAAAATTGCTTGGCTTGTCATCGAGGTTGTGCATGATTTAATACTTTGTGTGATGAACATGGAGCATAGCCAGACTATATGATTTTGTAGGGATAACTTTATTTGGCCATGTTATTTTGAGAAGACATGATTCCTTTATTAGTATGATTGAAGTATTATTGTTTTTATGTCAATATTAAACTTTTGTTTTGAATCTTATGGACCTGAATTCATGCCACATAAAGAAAGTTACATGGATAAATATGTTAGGTAGCATTCCACATCAAAAATTCTGTTTTTATCATTTACCTACTCGAGGACGAGCAGTAATTAAGCTTGGGGATGCTTGATATGTCTCCAACGTATCTATAATTTTTGATTGTTCCATGATATTATATTATCTGTTTTGGATGTTTTATATGCATTAATATGCTATTTTATATTATTTTGGGACTAACTTATCAAACCAGAGCCCAGTGCCAGTTTATGTTTTTTTTCTTGTTTTTGAGTTTCGCAGAAAAGGAATATCAAACGGAGTCCAAACGGAATAAAACTTTCGTGATGATTTTCTTGGACCAGAAGACACCTACGAGACTTGGAGATGAAGTCGGAAGACCCATGAGGCAAAGACAAGCCGTAGGGGAGTGCCCTAGGGGGGGTGCCCCTGACTTGTGGCCCCCTTGGGAGTCCACCGACCTCCTTCCTTGGCCTATAAATTCAGATATATTCCCAAACCCTTAGAACAAGCCACAAAAATGCTTTTTCGCCGCAGCAACCTTCTGTTCAAATGAGATCCCATCTTGGGGTCTTTTCCGGTGATCTGCCAAAGGGGATTTTGATCACGGAGGGCATCTACATCAACCCTATTGCCCTTCCGATGAAGCTTGAGTAGTTTACGTCAGACCTACGAGTCCATAGCTAGTAGCTAGATGTCTTCTTCTCTCTCTTTTATTCTCAATACCATGTTCTCGTCGATGTTCTTGGAGATATATCCGATGTAATCTTATTTTGCGATGTGTTTGTCGAGATTCGATGAATTGTGGATTTATGATCAGATTATGTATTTGAATCTCCTCTGAATTCTTATATGCATGATTTGATATCTTTGTATTTCTCTTTGAATTATCGGTTTGGTTTGGCCAACTAGATTGGTATTCCTTGCAATGGGAGAGGTGCACAGTTTTGGGTACAATCTTGTGGTGTCCTCACCCAATGACAAAGTAGGGGTAGCGAGGCACGTATAGTATTGTTGCCATCCAGGATAAAAAGATGGGGTTTTCATCATATTGCTTCAGTTTATCCCTCTACATCATGTCATCTTACTTAAGGCGTTACTCCTTTCAATATGAACTTAATACTCTAGATGCATGCTGGATAGCGGTCAATGTGTGGAGTAATAGTAGTAGATGCAGGATCATTTTAGTCTACTTGACACGGACATGATGCCTATATGCATAATCATTGCCTTGGATATCGTCATAACTTTGCACTTTTCTATAAATTGCTCAACAGTAATTTATTCACCCATCGTTCTAGCAATCTTTTATACCTATCTCTATCAGATCTCACATTTGCAATTGACTGTGAAGGGATTGACAACCCCTTTATCGTGTTGGGTGCAAGTGTTTGATTGTTTGTGCAGGTGCATATATTGGGGACTTGCTTGTACCTCCTACTAGATTGATACCTTGGTTCTCTAACTGAGGGAAATACTTATCTCTACTTTGCTGCATCGCCCTTTCCTCTTCAAGAGAAAAACCAACGCAAGCTCAAGAAGTAGCATGGGGTGGACGTTCGCACTCCCGCCGTCGGAGCCTCCTCCATCGTCTCAGGCTCTGGAGGTGCCACTATCGCCATCTCGAATGGATCTTGGCGGATCTAGCGCCACGCCGCCATCAAACCATGCGTGGGTGGATCTGGAGCGTTGGGGGATTCGTTTTGCGGAGAAATCCAGGATCTGGTAGGATGGATTTCTTCATTTCACTCCTTTGTCATGTTGGAGGACGGTGTGAGATCAAGAAAATGACATCCTTGCCGGATGGTACCTTGAGGAGGATGAACAGATCCTGGAGGGTATGTGCTTTATCATTGATATTCTTGAAGTTTAAATTCTCTCTCAGACTGTGCAAGAGACACGGGCCGATGCGGATCATACCGGACTAGTCGACTTGTCGTCGGATGAGTCAAAGAGGAAGCCCGGTCTGTGCGTTGGGGGCTGGTTCTGGGTCCTGTAGATGGGGGAGAAGATGAGGATGATGAACTAGACTTGCCCACTAGGGCCAAGGAGTCGGAGGTGATATCCGTCGTTGTGAAACGACTCATTGTGGAGGCGCTGTCACGGGAGCGGTTGGTCAGTGCGGGACGATCGAGCGATGACAAGACTAAGGAACCGTGACGGGACGATTCCAGGAGATCGGCGGGGCGGCGAATCATGTCGTGGATCCGTCCAATCCCGAAGGTAAACCGACCAACTATTACTTTATCTTTTTTTTGACAGATTCGTGGACCTTGGTTATGAGAAAGAAGAAGAAGAAGAAGAAGAAGAAGAAGAAGAAGAAGAAGAAGAAGAAGAAGAAGAGCCAGTCAATGAGGCAGTCACCGACGCCGCGGAAATTAGGGCAGCAAGGATGATGCATTAGAATGCGTTGCTGGACCAAGATGGGCTGAAAGCAACATCAGCTAAGTTGGGCTCCAAAGAAACTAGGTATTTGGCCCAGTTGGAGACCCCAGTCGACTTTACTGAACGTGAATCATCGGCAGCGTTGCATGCTTCGGTATTGGATTGCGTGACTCTGCATGAGCGTACGACTGCTAGGGTTCCTCGAATTACGAAACAGGGGTTTCCATCATTGTGGGCTGGCCGCGCTGTGAGGATCAAGCTCGCACCTTCCCCGGAAACCATGGATGGTCGAGGAGGCCAGTCGCCACCGCCGAAGGTTGGGCCACCGCAACCTAAAGGTTCACCGCCGCTACCTAGAGGGGCGCTGTCGCCTCCTAGAAGAGTGCCACCGTTTCCTCTAGCCGAGGATGGGCCGCATCCGACACGCACCAACGATGGCCCGTGACCCATGCCCCAAGCCAGGGATAGCTGGGCGTCGAACTTGGGCACCAATGCACATGGTGCGGGGCGCGGCCGTGATCAAGGACCGGGCCTGGCGGGCTATGGATTCGCTGACAACAGCCAAAACCCTCCATTGGGTCAATGGGGTGATGACGGGTATGATGTATATGGCAAGGGGTAGACCGTGGTTCAACCTCCTCGGGCGATGGTCGCAGCTACGCCTGGCAAGGAGACGGCAGGGCCGGTCGCGGATTCTACGACCCCACTGGTAACTTTGTCGAGGGTGCATACGGTCCTAACTATCGTCATCATGGGACCTTTCATCCTAACCGCGGAGATAGGAGAGGTGGTAGGCGGCCACCTCCGTCGCGTCCTCCCCCGCCGCCCACTGTTGTGGTTGCAACTCCGGTTGAGACAGAGAGCACCATGGTGTAGATCGCTGCTGCAGTAGGAACGGCATCGGCTACTCCAGACGTGGTCATAGTCCCGACACAGATGCCTACTGTGGGTAAGGGTGCACCGCCTATGGTGCACAAGTCATTGGATAAGTCCGAGGGCCTCGAAGTGGGCACGAAAGAAAGAGAAGATGACTTTTTATCGCTGCATTTACTATAAAAAATACACTTCCGTGATGATACGTGTTTGTCATAGTAGGTCACGTTTTCTGTCATGCATGTACATCCATGAGAATTTTATGCCAGAATCAAGATAGTCATACGTGTGCTGTCGTAGAAGTGTTCCATGACATTACCAAAATTATCATCACGGAAGTGTCCACTTCCATGACGATAAATCGCGCGTCATAGAAGTGCTTTCTTCAAGGGTGACCGACATGTGGCATCCACCATAACGGCTCGTCGTTAAGCTATTGGGTCCTGTTTTGGATCCGACAGCCCGTTAACAGCCCCGACCAATGGGGATTTTCCACGTGTAAAATCATCATTGGCTGCAGGAAACAGGTGTCGGCTCACCGTTGGGACAGATGTCATCCACTAATTGGACCGAAGGCACCTATGATACGTCGACACGTGGCACAACCCAACATAGGCCCATTCCTGTGAAAAGGCCGGCCCGTTTTACTTGGTCAAAAGGTGGCGGGCCAGCCCACGGAAAGCCTGTTAACAACATGTTCGCATATCACCCATTTATAGCCCGCTAACCTAGGGCCTGTTACGACCTATCCGAATTAGGCCCAGTAGCATCATCTAGGCCGTCCAATATGATTCCAGCCCATTTTAACTTCCGGCCCATGTATGGCCCATGACGTCTTTCGGCCCATATGAGTCCCTTTGTAACTCTTGGCCCATTAACGGCCCGTGGTGAAACTGGCCCGTAATGAATAGTGTATCACTTTATACCCATTAACGTCCCATTATTCCATTGGGCCATTTCCAGCCCATGTTATCTTTCGGCCTTCTCAGGGCCCATTTATTCTTGGGCTCATTTCTAGCATTCGGTTACTTACGGCCCGTAACTGTAATTTTCTGCTTATGGGCCAAATTCAGCTCGTGGTTACAGTCGGCCCGTTTGTGGCCCGTTAATACACTGGGTCGTTTTCATAGCGTCATCAAATACGGCCGATTAATGACGGCCCGTTATGGTCGGCCCATGAATAGACGATTCCAACTCTAGCCCATTTACGGCCATAATGCGGTCTGTTATTGGCCCGTGTTTGGCCAATTGATCATACGGCCCGTAGAAGGCCCATTGATGATACGGCCCATAGAAGGCCCATTGTGTCTACGGCCCATAGAAGGCCCATTGTTTCTATGGCTCGTAGAAGGCCCATTGTTTCCACGGCCCATAGGAGGCCCAGTGTCACTACAGTGAATATGTAGCCATGGTTATTGTGGCCTAGTTTTAAACAAGAGGTTATTGCGGCCACTAGCAAACTGCGGAAAAAGAACTTCACTGACTACGAGCAAACAAATAAATAAGACAACAAGGAAATAAATAAGCAAGCAACTTACGCTAGGCTATCACGGCTATTACACATATTTACATCCACTGGGCATCTAAGTTCGCCACCAGTGCATATATAGGGAACAAAGCAGCATATCATATACACTGGTTGTCAAAGTTGGCAACCAGTGCAAATAAACGCCGCAGCAAAACAAGTCCAGAACTGAAAACCACTTCAGAAGATCTCAAGAAACAATATCCTGGCTACCCATAATGCTGACAAGATGCTTAGCAAGCTTATTAACTTTCTCTTGTTTGGTGCTTAAATCCTCTAGCACTTGTTGTTGCACCAGAAAGTGTGCATCTGAATTCTGCAGGGACTTCCTCAGTCCTTCAGCTTCCTGTCGCAGCACATCTGATTGATGTCTTTCAACTTGAAATTGAGACTCAAGAAGACGAACTGATTCAGGCAGCGAGTTCGAATAGCTTGTGCCAGCAGTAGTGGCTAGTAACTCGAACACTACATCAAGATAGGACTTTTGGGTTCTCTCACTGTCGTCAATATAGTTTTTATCAGCTTTTTGGAGACCAACAGGGATGTCTCACTATCTTGAACCTTATTTGCATTACTTCCTTTACCATTGCATAACGGGGTACTGTTCTCCAATATTTTGTTCGCATTCTAAAAGAGAAACAAGCAGACACATCACAGGTTTACCATGTTGTATATGAAACTCATTTTGGTAAATCGGTTCAGTAGTAAAGTGGACAGGATAATAACATGAAACAAACATATATCTATGTACCATGGTCACTTTATGGTCTATATCATTCTAGTTTTGTTGCCAAATCAAGATAGAGACACAGTTCAAATAATATTTGTTCAAGATAAAGCAGAATAGACAGAATATAAGTGTGGGAAACTATAGAGCAATAACAACACTTGTAATGTGCATGACATGAGAACATAACTGTTTATTCAATTGAAACTGAAATCGACATAGAGCAAGTTACAACAGCAAACCAGTTAAAGAAACAGGTTTAAAACATACCTGTTGCACCATTGGAGTTTCAATTCCATCCTTCAAATTTGAAAATAGTTTGTATGAGTAAATACAGTGATGCAAGAGCAAAGGAGTATGAACCATAGCTATAGAACCTGACCTAAGAACAATTCTTCTTCTCCTTTAAGCGTTGAGTTGGGATTCAGAGTGGTGGTCCTCGTGCTTTGGGCACTGCAGTTCCCTTACTAACTGCTCATGTTTGGGTGCTCTGTGGTGGAGACGATGCTATGTCAACTGGAATTGGGTTACTATCTGGTGGGGTTGGTGTTAGAAGGGGTGTTGTTGGTTCTCTGTCCAACTGGGTAGGGGTACAATCTGCGAGTCTGGGTTATGTGTGGTGGGGCTAGTTATTGGGCAAGTACAACCGGGGTTCTATCTGCATCAAGTGGTAGCACTATCTTTTCTGAAGACCATGTTGTTACTCCCTTAAATACTGCCATCACCCTCTCCAATTCAAATGGCCAATAAACAAGAAAAGTAATTGAATGTACAGACATTGTATGATACACAGGTGTAATGGATAGTAGGGAATAAAAGAGGGCATGAAATAATTCACATTTATGTTGTCCAACCAAACAGGATAGCATGACACAATTTCACATATATGATGGCTAACTAAACAGGATAGCATGATACAATTTCACATTATGATGGCTAACTAAAAAATATGGAAAGACATATTTCAAAATATGATGACTATGTAAACAGGGTGACATGATATAACTATATAATATGTTTATTAAATAGGTTGGCATGCCATAATTCACATACATGCCGCTTATGGAAACATGACAGCATGATATAATTCACGGCTAGAATGACATAATTCAAAATATGATGACTGTAAACACTAAACAGGATGAGATGATATAACTATATGATCTCTTTATTAAATGGGTTGCCATGCCATAATTTAGATAGATGTTGTGTATGTAACCATGTTGGCATGATATAATTCAAATATATGATTTATATAGTAAGCAAGTAACCATATGCAATCCATATATGATGTAAAAACTAAGCAATGCAAGACAACATGCATGCCATGGGTAATATAACCCTGCCTAGTTTGAGCATGGACCTTAGGGGGGAAATAGGACTAGTCATCAATCTCTGAATCCTCCATTGAGGAGCTCTCTGTAACCAGCAAGATGTTTGCTTCAGCAGGTAGCATTGTTTGCTCTGAATACCTTGTTTTCACTCCATATACTTCCATCCCTTCTTCAAATGGCTGATGCACAGGAAGAGTACTTGAATATACAAACATTGTCGACAAATGGAACACGTAATACAAAAAAATGATAGCATGATATAATTCACATACATGATGATTGGCTAAACAACATGGCATTGCATAATTCACATATATAATTCCTTTGCAACAAGATAGCATTGCATAATTCACATATGTAATGTCTTGCAACAAGATGGCAATGCATAATTCACATATATGGTAATTAGACACAAAATGGGTGGCATTCACACAAAGCATGTCTAAACTAATCAAATGACATAGCAATGCAAGACACCATACACACGATATGAGCAACAATACCCTGCCAAGTTAGAGCATACACCTTGGGGGGGATAGGACTGGTCAACTATCTCTGAATCCTCCTGTGAGGAGCTATCCGTAACCAGCGATATATGTGCTTCATCAGATAGCATAGTCTTCTCTAAAGACCTTGTTTTCACTCTAGAACTTTCCATCACCGTGTCAAATGGCTGATGCACACGAAGAGTAGTTGAATGTACTAACATTGTTGACAAATGTAATACGTAACGGAAAAAAAGGATGGCCTGATATAATTCACATATAAGATGACTGGCTAAGCAGGATGTCATTGCAAAATTTACATATATGATGCCTGGCTAAACAAGATGGCGTTGCGTAATTCACATAAATGATGATTAAACTAAACAGATGGCATTCACACAAAGCATGTCTAAACTAAGCAGATGACATATTTGCTGTATAAAGTAAGCAATGCAAGGCACCATATGCATGATATAACCAACATCAGCCTGCCAAGTTAGAGCGAAGACCTCAGGGGGTAAATAGGAGTGGTCTTCTCATTCTGAATCCCCCTCAGAACAGATATCTTCCCTCGATTACAATCTGAAATGGGTGGAGGGGGATGCCTTTGCGCCTACCATGGAGCGACGTTTGCATGAAATTTTATTGCCACGCAAGGCTCATCTCTTTTTCTCTACATGTTCAGTTCCATTGTGTACATAACTAACATGCATAGGAATAAAACATAGTGAGATTATGTAAGGAGTGCATGCAGAAATCCAGAGTGATGGTAGCAACTTGTGGATAGACCCAAAACCAATGATAGCAGGCATATAATGGCTTTAGTTAAAAAATACAGATAATGGCTTCTTTACTGTTTGTTTCCCACCCAACATGAAACTCATAGTAGACACCAAAGATTAACCAGATAGTAGATAGATACTATTGATTGTGGCCCCGATATGTACCCCACAACCATTTAAAAACTCAAGTTTGACCATTACTTTGGAGCTGACTTAGAGTCTAATCGGTGAACATGATGATAAAGTAGCATGTAATATTAAGCGATGCATAACGTAAGCAAACATGACAGAGTGCAAACTCTCTTGCGGACCCATGTAGTCCTCGAGGTCATCTGCTCGGTTGATGATGGTAATGCAGTTGTCATGGCTGCTGGCGGCGTGGAAGAAGATCTGAGGTGGCAAAAGACAGTCTGGAGGTCGGGTCCCTACTATGCTGGACCCTTTTGTTGTTGGAGCAGCTGAGCTGGTGTGGACGACGACGCAGCAGGAGTGGGACAAACCACGCAAGGTTTTATTTGACAACTATCTGTAGGAGAAGTAATTCTGTAAGGGCTTGTTTGAATTGGAGGATTCTAATAACGCAGGGATAGGAAATACACAGTAATAGGATAGGAATGCACGTGCAAAACAGAGAATTTAAAAACACAGGATTTCTGCCAATTGGGTGTTTGGTTCAAAAGAATTGGAGGATCACATGATGCAAAGAAGCATGGTGAGATTAAGTCAAATCACAAGAAAATGTACGGTTATAATGCTATTATGCTACTATTTCTTATTCGTGTGCTTCATGAATAGGAATTTGAAAAGGAGGACAAGTGGATCATGTGAAAGGAGACACTAAAGGAACTAATCCTACAGTTTTCCTTTGCTCCATTCCTTTGAACCAAATGCATGAATAGTAGTACCATAGGAAACTTTCCAATTCCTATGCTTTTCCTTCACTTTTCCTTTCAAGCACTGGCGATTCTAGTAGGAAGGCTTGAGCAAGGAAAAGCCTACACTCAAAAAATGTTTTTGTGCAACTTCTACTACTTTGGACCCAGGCCACTGCCCTACTAGCTCAACTCCCAGGCGCATTGACATTTGCACAGCTCAAACACGCAGAGATAAATAATGATGGCGTTTAAGAGAGTCCATCACAGATAGCTAAGTTGCATGGTACCTCACTGCTTGTCATATACAGGAGAAACTAATCATATTTCACGTTACTACGTGTGCTCAGTGGACAATATATATAACATGTAGAGTAAAAAAGAGATGCAACAAGTGTACAACCTCTTTGGCGAAGCCATGTCGATCTCAGCGTGATTGGGTTGGTCGGTGAGGATGATCCGGCTGACTTGGCTGTCGGAGGAGGGGAAGAAGATCTTAGGCATCTCAAGATGGAGCCCGGGGTACTGCTCCGCTGTGATGGACGGTTTCGTCGTTAGAGCAGCTCCGGTGGGTTGTACGACGCCGAGGCTGAAGCAGGACAAGAGAGACAACATTAACCTGAGTGGAATTCTAACAGCATTTCCAATAGATGACATAAAATACATAACCACAAAGTGCTAGTTGTAAAATAAATCAGCCGCTCATCTCTGAACTTAACTGTCGAAACTGAATTTAACTATAGAAACTGAATTTTGCTGTCGAAACTGAATTTTACTGTCAAAATTGAATGCACTAGTAGCAGAAAAGCAGTAGCAGCAGCAACAACAACAACAACGCGTGCGAGAGCCGGGGCAGCTAGTCATGTAGTAGCATCAAGTGAGGCTACACGTCAGTCGATTGACTTCTTCATCTCTGGTCAGTCGATTATCCAGTCGTTGGATATGAAATCAAGGGCATGTAGTTCCTCTTCAACATCCACCTCCTGAGCCGCCAGCCGCCACCGGTGGTGCGCCGCCCCTCCTGCCCCAAAACCACTCCCCACCGTCGGTCCACCGCCGTCCCAGACATCCCTCTAG
>NC_041383.1:610784036-610800456 GCF_002162155.2 Triticum dicoccoides
CTAAAAATCAACTAACCAAAAAGTCGATTCAATCGACTTAAGTGTAGCTAAATCGGAGCAGCATCGCAAGCAAGAGCAAGAGCAAGAGTAGCAGCGCGAGAAAGAGCAGACCAGGTAGGGGACCAAGAGCAATAGCAGAGGAGCAGCACGAGCGAGAGCTAAAGCAGGAACAGCTCCTACTGATGTCGACGTCGCTGCCGAGGGAGTGATGTCGTGGAGGAAGTGGCCGGCGATGCTGTCGTGGATGGAGCCGTGCCGTTTCGCCTCGAGAACAAGCACCGGCAGCACCGTGAGACCGAATCAAGAAGAAAATGCGGCGATTAGTGTACAACCTCTTTGGTGGCACCGATTAGGCCGCAGCTTCATCCGAGGAAACAGTGATGATGATGCTCTTCCGGTGGTGCGGGTGAATACGGTGGTGTGGGAATGGAGGTGGCGCGAAAGATGAGGGGAACGTCGGGGAAGCTTCTTGGAGGTGGAGGACGGGGTGGCTGAACCAGCGGGAAGACGAGAACGACGATAGATCCTCATCTGGTATGGTGGATGAGGGACGTCAAGGTGTTGATGTGGACGACGCCGTCGGGGAAGAGGCTCCAGCTGGGTGGCGGACGAAGGAGGGTGTGGGGCTTCACGGGTTTTCGCGGCCTTGGTGTATGAATGGGTGGGCGAATGGGATGGGAGTGGGAAACCATGGCTTAGGGACGCGCTTGTCCAAAATGTGGGTAAGTTATGAAAGTGCCCCACTGATTTGAGCTAGGCGGTTCTTTAGATTCAGGGGTATGACGGGCATTTCACATGTCGGGATTTCACAGGAGGTGGGAGTTTTCGTGCGCGTTGTAATTTTGCAATAGCAAGGCGTGGGTTGAGATGGAGGGAATTGTCGGAGCACAGCGAGACAAAGATATATCTTAAATATTTCAGGGTAACAAGGCACGGGTTGAAATTTCCGGACAAGCCTAACGTGTACTGTACCAAATCAATTCGCACTTCCGTTGACGAAAAAACAAAAAGAAATCAATTCGCAGCAGACAAGAGAGTCTAGTCATGTGTATTGTACCAAATCAATTTGCACTACAAATGTCATTCAAAACTTTGAATTCATGTTATGTTCAATTAAAATATTTCGCTACATGTATAATGCATGCAACCTGCTACTCAAATGAACATTTTAGTGCATTCCAAACGTATATACTACCGCTTCAATATGAACGAAATTTGAATTCGTTTCTCTATTTTAATAACATCTAGAATAATGATTGTTATGAAGTCAAACCATTTGAATTCTTTTCTCTATTTTAATAAGATCTACAATCATCATTATTGTCAAGTCCAATCATCATTTGTGTATTATCTTCATAGCACACCACATGATTACTCTCGAGTTAGACATGAACTATGTGTACTATATGAACTCGAACTCGATTTTTTGAATCCACTTTATGTTGATTTCGAATCACAGTACATTTCAAGCTCTAGCTAGATCTTCATAATCTAAACCATGTCTCATATGTATAATGTGTTTATCACATAATGTATGGTGCCCCGCCCCCTACGCCTACAAGTATTTAGATGTGAGTTGCAAACACCACACATTACCACAAATTCAAATAAAATGTGAGAATGTTTGATATATAATATTGTTTAGATTGTTAGATATTTAGTTGTAAGCTGTAAATGCCACACATTATCACAAATTCAAATAAAATGTGAGATTGTTTGACATACAGTATGGTTTAGTTTGTTCGACATTTAGTTGTGTGTTGCAAACATCATGCATTAACACATTATGGTATAACATGTGCAAAACCACAGCACACGTATCACCGCTATATTCATGTATGCATATGTTTATAACACTATGGTCTCCTATTCAAATATATGAATCCACTTTCATATCAAATTATGATCTTTGTTAGTCTCTTACACCCACACAGTCCTCTAACCTTTGTAGCTAGCACTAACTTTCTCTCGTGCATGCACACGCCCTCCTCGCCCTCCCCCTCCCTCAGCATTCTATCCATCACTCACATTCATTTTTGTCTTTAGGTCATTCTCCCACAGTCTCCACAACTCCTTTCCAACACACACCGATTGATAAACCTCTCTAGCGATGTTTGCCTACAACATACACACGCACCTTCCATCTCCTCCTTTCTGTGTACATGCCTCGTGTCTCTCATACGGTCCCACACACGTGTAAACTCTCGCCCCTCTTTTCATCGATCTCACAACCGCACACTCCTCCCCCTATCTAGCTAGTAGCTCAGCCTCTCGCACCACCTCCTAGCTCCATTCTCTCTGTCTATACATCTCGCTGGGCCCTATTTGCCTCTAACGAATGGATGTACACCGACCGATCTCCCGCTATACATATAGCTAGCTAGGTCCTTATAACTTGTTTTCCCCACGCGTCGATCGATCTACCTCATTAGTTATGTCTCTCCCTTCCTCCGACAAACAACAATTGATCTACTGATCTAGTTAGGTTTGCTTACCAAACACATGGCTCCCCTTCATCATCCATGCATGCGTCCCCAAAGATCTATCACGCGCAGGCACACACAGAAAATATCCCCACTCTTATTGATAATATTGCAGTTCTACCCTCAGTTTGTCTAGTAGGCCTCTCTCACCATCTTCAAGAAGCAACTCCATCACCCATCCAGCACTCTACCCCTCTCCCTCCCTCTCCTCTCCTCTCTCTCTCTCTCTGTCACATCCTATTTCCCGTCCTTCTGTTATGTATGGATGTCGATCGATCTCCCTCAAGACATAGTTGGGTCTCTCCTTCTCAACACATATACGAGTCGTTCTACCTCTCTAGTTAGGCCTCTGCCTCCCCCTCCCCCCACCCCCACCCCCCACATACACACACCAATACATCGAGCGCTCTAGTCATGTCTCTGTGCCACACACAAACTTGCCAAGTGCCATCTGACATTCCGGTAGGTCAGTCGCCCTATATCTTTGACTTGCACACACACACAATTTCGATGGTTCTCTTCATCGATCTTGCTCCCACCCACTTAATCCTCTCTTCGACTCTATCGATATCTATGACCCCTTCCTCTCTTCTCGTGGATCCCCCTGGCCCTCTATATATGATATGGATAGGCCTCTATTTCACACACATTGCATGCAAAATTTTGTTTGATATGTCATCGACACATATTCCCACAAATACATACATTCACGAAATCACACACCCCACCCAAACAAAAAACACTCACAAACGCACACGCCATCTATCTAGGTTTGTATCTCTCTCACACACACCCACGTAGGTGGGGGACGTGCACGAAGAGAAGAGGTGCATGCACGGCGCACGTACTCCCATCTCTTTCCCAACCACACCCACGCGGGTACACGGTGGAGCTTATTTCTGTACCAAAAGACAGCACACATGGTAATTTGACACATGTACTGGTTGTCCACTTGATGGAGGATCATCTACCACGGGTGAACAAACAAATTGTGACTTGACGTGTTATGTTAAAAAAGAGGCAAACCATGTGGGGCCTACCTTAGAGGCAAGGCTCTATACACTGGAGTACTTTTGATGTGTCCCGTCAACTCATAGAATGAGGCGAAGCTTGCTTAGTACGTCGTCTCCCCCGCCCACGGGCACGGTGGCTTGCAGGATGAGGTGAAGCTTGCTTACTAGTACGCCTTATGCCCGCTCCCTCGCCCACGCGCGTGATGGCTCGCAGGACGAGGAGAAATTTTTACTACTCCCTCCGTTTACTCCTCATCCCTACCTTGCTTAGAGAGATTATCATATTGTTTGGAATGTCCTTTAGTAGATTTCAATATGAACTAATAGTACATACTCCAAACACTGATGTATATAGACGTATTTTAGAGTGTAGATTCACTCATTTTGCTCCGTATGTAGTCCATATTGAAATGGACGTAATAGTACGCACTCTCCCTCGCCCCTCGACCCTCGCCCACGTGGTGGACATGCAGCAATTCATTCGGTCTCATATAGCTAGAATGATATATACTGCAGTACCATTATTGCTCGTTTTCCCAAAGAGGCGAAGAGCCAATCGCATGGTTAATATTTTGGAGATGCCAAGCGCAAGGTTTATAGGAGAACGAGTAGTAGGTGTCGTGTAATTTATAAATAAAGTTATTTTCTTCAGTGGCATGTACGCAATATAAATAGGTTCATATGGAGATAAAAGGAAACCGCTCCACTATATACACAGGCAGGACGAGCCTACACGGTTGCTTGCTGGGGTTGATCTCTTCACACTCTCTCGCACAAAACGACTGTGGCCACATCTCTAACATCCCGGCGGATCACGTCCGCTGGGGGAAGGGGTGGATGCTTAGTGTAGATGCAGTCGTCATCGCTGACGGTGAAAACTCACTGTCGGCACGTCCCGATCAAGGGTCCCCCGTGTTCTCTCTCACAAAGCCGGTGAGGTTGCCTTCGTCCCTTGCTGATTGCCGTGACGTGGGCAGTTGCCGCCTCCCGCCTCCCTCCTCTAGGTTGAGCTACGTCCTGACATCCCTCAGGTACAACTCCCTTTACAGCCGGCTTGCACCACTGCTCCAGCTGCCCACATCACTCCATGTGGATATTTCTCTACTTCTTTGCCCCGCACATACCTCTACTGGCTTCTACGTACTATATTTGTAAAGAGTTTAACTAGTCCTAGTAATCTTATTCTAATCACGCTTCTTCAATTTCTTTGCCACAGGGATGCTCATCTCGATTTTGGTGAAACTGCACAAAATGATCTAATGGTCAAAGGGTTGCAAACTTCATTTCTTCGGAAGCTCCAACGTTGCCAGCAAATTAAAGCCTGGTTAGGGCTTACAGTTGAAGGGCTAGGGACTACATGGATCGTTTTTTCTTTAGTTGTCTCTGTTCCAAAATAAGTGTCAACTTTAGTAGTAGTAGTACAACTTTATACTAAAGTTTGCATAAAGTTGAGACACTTATTTTGGAACGGAGGGAGTACATATTGGCATGATCTGTCAATCATTGAGATGCAATAGCATGCATGTTAGTCTCCTTTGTATTTGATTAAATGTTGCAATGGGAAACCTTGGACACAAGATACATGAAACAGTAGTTGTAAGCTTCATAGCATTGTACAAATTTATCTTGCTGATAAACTACAATACGTACTATACTAGTACTATGTAAAGAGTTAGGTGTCGCACGGTGTCTAGAAAATATGGTGATAGTGTGAGGTGGGCCATGTAATCACTGAGCCTATGTGTTTTCACTGCTCTCGCACTCATCCGCTGTAAGAATGGAGAAAATTGTAATCTAGTAATACCTCCTTTTGCCGAAAGCGTGGGACATCTAGGAGTCCTACCACCTTAGTAATAATGACCAATGAGCCATCAAATCACATAGACCCAGCAGTAAGTTGGACGGATGAAGCAACCATCACTCTTGAATCTGCTTCTTCCTTCAACGCAGGTGCCAGTGAGAGGTCGCGTCCGCTCTGCTCGGGCATGAATGTAGCACCAATTCTTTGGAGCGGCGCTGACCGTTTCGGGCGGGAAGCGCGCGCTTGCGATGGAGGGGCTTTGGGTGGGCCAGGCTGGTCAGGAGCGGGCGTGGCAGCTGTCCTCCTGTCTCGACCGGATGCTCGGAAATGAGAGGATGCACCGACTCTCGCGACTAAATCGTACACTACACACCATCTCTCTGTAGGAGTAGGTCGATGTGTCACTCTCTCTAACACACACATGATGTTAAACAAACACACACACACGCGCGCATGCGCACACACACACACGCACACACAGGTTCATAGAATAGGAATATCATGCGAGTGCGAAGCCATAGGAAGTGAGATACAAATGGAGTACGTACAAGAAGAGAAGAGGTGACGAATATTCCATCAAACCTGGACCGAGGAGCAGTACTCCCTCTGTCTAGGTGTTAAGTCATCTTACGAAAATTAGATATTCCCAAAATGTTTAGGCGTCGTCCATCAACTTCGCATCTCAATCCCCTCCTAGCCTCATTGCTAGCGAGCATTGTTACTTAGGGAGCATTTGGATCCTTAGCGAGAATAGCTTATAGCCTAGCCGGGCAAGGTTAGCCTGGGTGGGCTAGAAAAACCTTGCTAGCTCAGGAGAGCCAGATCGGCTTGCATCCGACGGCAAACTTCGCGTACTACCTCCGTCCTGGTTTATTGGTCCCCATTGTATTTCGTGTCAAATTTTGACCATAGATTGAACTAACAAAGTGTTCATGCATGTCACAAAAATTTATATCATTGAAAACTATGTTCAAATATGAATCCAATGATTTAATTTTTGTTAACATGCATTAACATTTTGTTAGTTAAATATTTGGTCAAAATTTGCCACAAACTACAAAGGGGACCTATAAACCAGGACAAAGGTAGTAGTAACATAGACTAGTAACATATGCATGTTACTAGTCCAAGTTACTCACCACTATGACCAGCCTAATCAATGTAACCAAATGCTCCTTACTCTGTCTTGTTATCTCCCTCGGAAACCCAATGCATGGAGCGCAACTATGCGTTGATCAGTCAAGAAATCAAAGTGGCTTGCATGCGAGTTAATACGTGGCCCTGCATGGTAGCTAAAACGGCATCTCTTAGTTGTTGGGTTTAATTGTTGCGTTTAGAGACAGAAATCAGTGCTTTGATTGGATAAAGGACTGGTCAAGTTTCTCCTTCTCCTCCAATCTTCTTGCACCTTGGTCCCGCTGCACCTTCTAACATGACTTATTACACCTAGATGGAGGGATACTATGAGATACAATGGCACACTGACTTAGGTCGAATACAAGTGCCCAAAATTGTGTGCATGTTATAATATGGATTCACTTAAAATAATACGTGAGCGAATAGAGGGATCAATTGGACAGTGTTCACGAGCAGTAGCAAGATGTGTGAGGTAAGATACACCGCTGGCGCTTTTAATTTTTCTTATTAATTTGTTTGCTTCACCCTCTGACTGGTGGGACCCAACGTACTACGTGGAGAGAGGTAAGGTGACTAAGGCTGCATTATTTCTGTACTACCAACACTTCTTTAAATCCCAAAAGACCTTAGACTAGTCACAATGGATAGTAACTTAGACTAGTAACATGCATATGTTACTAGTCTATGTCACTACCTCTATAGTGGGGAGTAACATTGTGTGGTATCATGCAACACTTCATTTATTAGATTGTAGAATCATTTTGTCTTGGTGTGTGTGATGTTACAGTAACTAGATATGTTACCACATGCCTCTCTTTCCTCATTAATTACTCGCCACATCATCTATTTTGCCTAAAGATGTGTGATGTTACCACCTATGTTACTCCCACTTTGGATAGTCTTACCACCAAAGCCACATGACACGATTATGATTTAAATCCCAATGACTCCCACGCAAAAAAAACACGGCATGCTTGTCACACGAATGTAGGAATGTATAAAAGGTTATTTTCCTGTCCATAACGGGAGGGTGGTGTAGCTGGTTAGCCTGTTCGCTCATCAAACTTGAGGTCTCGGGTTCGATAACTACACTTGACCATAATTTTGTTTTTGTTCGACTTCTTTCTTCCACCCAATGACAGGTAGGCCCCGCATGACAGAGAGAGAAAGTGGTCTGGGGTGGTTCCAGGAGGATTCTCTGACTGGTCAAAATGGATGGATACGGAGCTATACGTTCTCGTAGTCACCATATAATCACCTCATCACATATACGCTGCAACCTCAACGCTTGTTTTCTCGGGTTTGCACTCTTCACACTCTCTCTCCAGTATATATATACACGCTCGAGCCTCAGCGCTTGTAATTGCTCTCTTCACACTCTCTCACCCTCTCCAGATCTAAACAAGACTTCGTTGGCCTCTCTCTCTCCCCTCACTGTTGGTCAAAGAGCCGGCAGGATCCGTCCGCCGGGAAGGGAAGGAGGCTTAATGCTGTCGCCGTTGGCGAGGGAGGGAATCCACTACCGGCGCAGCTATTCTCTTTCACCCAGCAGCAGCACGGGAGGTCCTCCGACCCCTTCTTCTTTGTTGCCGTACATATGTGGGCCGAACGGCCTCCGGTCGCCCACCAAACCACACCCCAAGAACCTTAAGGTACATTTTACTTATTCCACTTGCATTGCTCTAGCTACATGTGGGATTTTTCCGCTTTTGCACTCGAATCTAGGTGTTGGATCAAATAGGAAAGTAGTGGGGAAAGTTGTATAACATGAATCTAGGACGTGGTTCAAAGATGAAAGGAATGGGGGAAAGTAGTGGGGAAAGTTGTATAGCATGAATCTAGGACGTAGTTCAAAAAGGAAAGGAAGGGGGAAAAGTTGTATAGCATGAATCTAAGATGTGGTTCCAGGAGGAAAGTAATGAGGGAAAGTAGTGGGGAAAGTTGTATAGCATGAATCTAGGACATGGTTCAAAGAGGAAAGGAAGGGGGAAAGTACTAGTGCAGACTGGCTATCCAGCACCTACATTGGTCAAAAAGGGAAAACAATGACAAACGTAGTACGCACATCTGTACTAAACTGATCTTTTGTTTTGGGGGACAAGGCTGTAGAGTTTGAGCAGGATTAGATTTTCTGTGCTCACATAAGGAAAGGTGTTTAAAGATAACAAAAGTGGGACCAACACAAATATGCTCCTTGGTTGTTTGTTTTTTGTTGCAACAGAATGTGCATCACCCCTTCATACATCGGTAGATGCACATGGTGCTGGTGCGTCCACTGTCCCGTGCAACTCTTTAGCTGTTGTTAATCTAAGGCCATGTTTGGTTAAAAACTTCCAAGTCCCTACCTGGTTGGTTCCAAGGACTAAACATGGACTAGAGGTTATTAAATGGCATGCTAAAAGATCATGTTACCCCTAGTAATGAACTAATAGAGATAAGGTGCGATGCGAGGCAGGGGCAACTGTTGGAAAAAGTCCCAAAAAGACTCTCCCTCGGGGTCCTCTTTCTTTAGTCCCAAATGCCCACTTTTAGTCCCTAAAAGTCCCTCCTGTTTGGTTTAGATCGAACTGACACAGAGTTTTTTTAGTGCCTACACCAAAATTTCCCGTAAACAAACACCCTCTAATAATGTCGTTGGAAAATTGATGCACCACCACAATTAAAAGGAAATTACATGTTTAATGAATTTATTGTTAATCTAATCTCTCTGTTAATATTAATCAATGCCACCATTTGAGAAATGCTACTGTCTTGCTTTCTTTACCATTTAGATAAGTTAGATGCTTCTTTTTGTTGGCTTCTATGTCATCCATCATTATTGACCACTAGTTGTTTCCTTTGCACCTCTGTGTAAACAGGGTTATCTACTTCACCTCGTTGCTATTGTGACCTTTTGTTGCACTGCACAAAACACTTTCGTTTTAAGAGTGTTTTGTGCAGTTCAACCAAAATGTCACAGCGACAATGTTGCTTGATTGCTTGATCTTAGTGGAACTGCACAAGAGGAGATCTTACTTCCTATCCGTGTTGGAAAATTTGGTTCAGATCATCTTGTGAGTTGTCGAATTCCGCGTCATGAGAGGTTAGTACTAGCCTTCTTTCACATGATTGTGCAGTGTGCTTTCATATTTTGTGCTAATTGTACAGTAATGTTGCTTGATTTTAGTGAACTGCACAAATGGAGACATGACTTCCAATCTGTATGTGCACCGTAGTATCCCATTGAAGTAAGATAAGGATATTTCACAATTGTTGGCCTGTATTTTGCCACTTTCATCAAAAAATTAATGTCGTTGTTTAGTGCTATACTTGTGCTCCCTAATTGATATGCCAAATCATACATTGAAAGCGAAGCTTGTCTATATTGAACCAAGTGATGAAGGGGAAGAACAAGGGGAATAAAAACAAAAATCAACTTCCGATGCTGTATTGAAGCACTGGAACTGTGATGACACAAGTAATGATACAGTTTTGCATCTTAATTTATTTCTATGGATGGAACGAGCAATTGTTTTGCCACTGATTTGATGCCACTCTTAATGTAATATGTAATTATCTCTACTTGTGCAAACAGGGATCTTATTTGAAGATACCATGTTCTTTAGTGGAACTGCACAACAAGATGTTGGAAACATTAAACTAATCGAGGAGTATATAGTAAGCATGGCAACCACAGTAGATAGCAACAGATGGTTCCGGAGAAGTGCTTGATCTGTATGCTCTACACAATAAGCCTCTTGACAAAGATTAGTACTCGCCCACGGATTTCATCCATATTATTGAGCTTTGTCATCTCTATTGGTGTTGTGCTACTGTTTAGATATTGTGATGAGAAAGTGGTATTGTCCTTAAGAAGTGCTACATTTGTGTTGTTTTAAATATTTCCTTTCCTTTTTTGAGAAAACAAGGATGCTAGCACTTAGTTGTCCTCTTATCTTTGCACAACAATATCATCCTCCTCTGAAGAAGAATATGGAGTACGTGAAGTGACTAGTTCCGATTATGCCAGGATGAAGAAGCCATGTCTATCTTCTCATCAGAAGAAGCAGTTGAAGGATGGTTACATTACTCCCCACAAGGTCAAACTAACTTCAGCTCAGAAGCACTGGCAGATCTCCATTTTTTTGCTGTGATGCGCAAGTACAATGTTGTTCTAGGATTCTTTCCAGTGAGTTCCATTTTTTTTAAAAGTGTGCTCTACATGGACCATCTAGGTGCCTGTTTAAACTGTCAATTCATACTACAGTTTGCTTTATACTAATCACTTTTTTGTATTTGTGCAAACAGGGGTGCTTAGCTATATTTTAATGGGAACTGCACAAAATGTTCATGAATACATCGAATCATTCATTTCCACCACAAGAAAGGAGTTATCGATAAGTTCCAGGCATTGCAACATATAAGGGTGAAATCATACAAGCTACACGCGAATTTGGTTGATTTTGGTGGAACTGCACAAAAAGAACAAATGGTTTATTTAGCACGAGGTGCCATGTCAATGTCTGAACTAATGGCAAACCCTGCCCATTCCACAATCATAGGCATTTGATATTTTGGAATGGGAAAACCTTGTCAAAGTTTGCTCATTGATGTATGCAAAACAACAAACATTTGATATTTTGGAATGGGACAACCTTGTCAAATTTTGCACATTGATGTTAGCAAGAAAATATGTGTTTCATATTTTCGAATGGGACGCCATTTGCCGTAAGCAGCGTCGATCGATTTTTCTTTATTCTTTAGTTGTGAAGTAAATATTAGCTCTGACATGTGAATCGTTGAGATGCATAATCATCGATTGTTTTGAATGTTCTCTATGAATTGCCAGGCCTGTGTGTTTGATTGCAATGTACAGGAATGCTAAAAAGCTGCTCAAACTCTTTGTACTCTCGCTGTTCCTTTTTACTTCGCACATTGTGAAAGTTCATACTTTTTCCATAAGATTGGTCAAAGTAGAGATACTTTGACTGCAGACAAAACTTGTATGCAGACTAAAAAGGACCGGAGGGAGTACATGTGAAACTTCTACAAATGAGGTGATCACCCTCGGAATAATGTTAGTGCGTATTGTTTTGCATGTTCATCCGATGCCAGTGATACAAGAATTCGAACTAATCAAACTAAATTCATTCATACACAGTCGGATTTCATTACATTTCATACATTCTTCAACTAAAAAGGGGTGCGCTGGAGGTATAATTAATTAACCGAAGCTACCCACTTGTCACCGGCTGAGTCGAACAGAAGCTTCTTCTGTAGCGGACTGAGCTTCGGTGACTTAACTGCAGGTGCAGTTGCGTAACTGACATGTGGCCCAGATGCATGTTGGCCCCACGTGTCAGTCAGCCAACTACACCAGCAGTTAAGTAGAAGCAGCGTCCTTCTCCAACATATCTCTCCGACTCCACGTCGGCGCCAAGAAGCTAATCGGCCGTCAATGGTCAACCCGCCTAGCTTGGCTTCAACCGGAGGGTAGCAGCGGTGGCCTTACTTGGACCCGAGCGGCGATGACCTATCGTATTATACTCTTCCTTGTTTTTTGTGTGGCGCGACCTCGTTGGCAGCGGGGCGGGGCCTCGACAGAGCCAGCGATGCCCTCTATCTCGTTGCCGGTGGGGCGGCGCCTCGGCGGATAGGGGGAAATCCTCCCCCTCATTGCCAGCAGGGTGGGGCCTTGGCTGAGTCGGCGATGGCCTCTACCTCCTTGTTGGCGGGGCGGGGCCTCAACGAAGTAGGGCCTCCACCTCGGTGCCAGTGGGGAGGGGCCTCAGCAGAGTAGGGCTTCCGCCTTAGTGCCGGTGGGGCAGGGCCTCGGCAGAGCTGGCGATTTCCTCTGCCTTGTTGTTGGCACCACGGGGCCTCAGCGGAGCAGGGCCTCGTGGACGCCAGCGGAGCGGGGACTCGTCGGAGCCGGCATGGTACTCTGCCTCGTCCTCGGTCTCGCCAAACAGCGCCTCGCCCACTTCATCGCCCACTTTGGAGGTGGCCGCAGCCTCCGCCACCCGCATTTGGTACCGCTAGCACTCGAGGCGGCCCTCGTGGGCGGAGTGGTACAAGTCGAGCAGCGCCTCCTACTCCGCCCACTCCGCGGTGATCTGCTCCTCCGCCCACAGGTGCTGTTAGAGGAGATGGTGGTTGTAGGCGGCATCGGCCTACGCCTCCCGGAACTGCTCCTAACGCTTCTGCCTCACCGTGTCCATGTATTGGGCACAGGCCTCGCCGATGGTCATGGTGGAATGCACCGGCGAGGATGGCGCAGAGGAGGGGGTTAGCGCCAGATTGTTGACTACCATGTTCTCCATTGTGACGTCATCGTCCTCCGGCCGCCTGCCGGCCAGCCACTAGGTAGCAATGGTTGCCATCTCCTTGTGGTTCGTCGTCCGCCCGTCCCGAAGAGAGTCGGAACGCGAGGAAGCCATGGTGGGCAGTAGTGGTGTGGATAGGAGAAAGGGAATGGAGGTGGATGACTGCGGCTATGGCCGGCGCAGTAGTTTATATAGCAATGGTGGGCGGCGGAGGGACGGACGTGTGGCGCCAGAGTAGCTGCCTTGGCAACCGTGTATCATTAATGTGGGTGGCAGATAGACGGATAGACAACACTTGTGTCGTTTGAAGGCGGAGCAATCGCCTGCACCGGGAAGCATGGTGGGCGGCGCTGACCGTTTCGGGCACAAAGCGCGCGCGGGCGAGGGGGCGGTCTGGGTGGGCCCGGGCAGTCAGACTCGTGCTTGGCAGTGGGTTGGTCTAGCAGCAGGACATGCTGGCTCGCCAGTGAGCTCGTCGAGCTGAGCGACGACAATCAGACGATGGACGTAGCTTCCGACCAGGAGCCGGCGACACTATCCAAGTCGGTTCATGCCGTGTTCACCATAGAGCAGGTGCGGCCACACTTCGATGCCCTAATGGCAGAAGAGCTACCAGCGCAGGAGGACCTGTGCTGCAACCTCCGTCTCCTCAACAAGCACCGGTGAACAAGCAAACGACAATGTCGTCGCAGACATGTGGCCCTATGATCATGTCTTCCTGAATGAGTAGTGAGCGCTGTATCAGACCATCTGTAGGGCCCGTGAGGCCCTCTCCGTCATCCTTCGAGTTGTTGCGCTCGCTGTGGCGCTGCCGTCTCGCGTTGTCAACATGGTCAACGGACATGATGAATGAGGAGATGACTTTACTTGGAGAGGATTACAATGGGGACCCACTAGGGCCATAGCCGCACGTATGCAAGTCCTCCTTATTATATACAACTGTAATATTTTTTGCTTCCTCCTCGTTTCCTGACAACATGGTCCCACACCATTGTCAACGTATGTAGTCAATAAGAGAGAGAATTGTATAAGGAGCGGCCATAGCCGGGACCAAGCAGCTCGAGCAGTATTTGTGTTTTTGAGGTGTGAGCATGCAGAGTTTTTCTTAAGCGATGTTTTCCTTGTTGTTCAGAGGAGAGCAGGGTCATAAATGGGTGGGCTGTGGCCCATCTAGCCAAGGCCAGATACCCAGCCCAAATATTAATTTTTTTCAAACTAAAAATGGCTAGCCCAACTATACTTTTTTAGGAATACCCAGGCAAGGTCAACTTGTTATTCTCCGCCCCGCTGGGCTGCAAATCTTTCCTAGGAGTGATGCATTAGGCTTAACAAGAAAATGGGATTTAAGAAATACTAAATGGGATGTAATTATAAAAACTAGGCACTAACTATAACAAAATGCACCAAACACGTAATTACTTATAAAACATTATTTTTGGATTTTGAAAATTTTAATTTCATTAATTGTTGCGTGCGCAATATTTCATTGGATTTTTACGTAATGAAAATATTTATATTGAAATTGTATTCAATCTGACTAGAAATTTTGGGACAAAAATATTTAGGATCCCATTAAAATGTGGGAAATTTTATTGAATTCTGTTTTGAACGGTTGGTTGAAATTATTAATCGTTGTCCTAGCTAGAAAATGGGTTGTACTTTTAACAAACTGTACATTCTATTAGAATTCAAAAATGGGTTGTACATTCTTACAAATCTCAAATGGGCTATAAGTTCTCTGCCACACACTTGTGGGCCTACTAAGTTGACGCGTGCCCTCAAGAAAAAATAAGTTGACGCGTATGCAAGGCTTTGTCAACTTATAGTGAACACACGGTTCTAGCATCAATGGCCGTTGGATGTCCATCCAACGGATGCCGTGCTTCTTCTTCAATCTCGGATATTCTAGCTTCACCCGCCCAAAAAATGATTCCTCCCCCTAACATCTGGGGCGCACCGTTTCGGAAGCTGACCTGTGGGCCTACTAAGTTGACGCATACCAAGGGCTTTGTCAACTTAGTCAATATAAACGATTCTAGTCGCAGTGTCCGTACGCTGTCCATCCAACGGCCGTCGTGCTTCTTCAACCTCTAGTCTTCTTGCTCCAGCCGCCCAAAGCAGTGCCGGTCATGCCGCCTGCTCCTGCCTCCCATCGCCAGTTGTGTTGCCGCGGATGCCTCATCGCCCCTACTACTCCCACCGCTGGCCAGGCCATCCCTCCACTCACCCACACCCCTGTTATTCTACGGCGACGGCAGCCTCACACCGCAATCAAACCAGTGGACCCTCGTACTCCTCACCGCATGGACATCCACTACGGTGTCTTCCCCGGCTCCGTGTCGTCCCCTTCCTAGGCCTCACCATCGTCCACCGCGTTGGTGCTCTCGGCACGGCATGGTCAATCTAGTCAACAACCGACTTCCATCGGAAGAGTACTGTACATGGAGAGGCTGACCACTGGGTCCATGGCCGCAGCAAGGAAGTGCCTCCTTATTACGCAGAAAATAATGATTCCTCCACCTGACAGTAGGGACCCACCGGACGGGCCACCGTATTTCATGAAAAAAATGTTCCCCCCTGACTGCTGGGACCTACCAGCTACATCTTCGCACGCAAGGAAGTGCATCCATATTACATGCAGAAAAAATGATTCGCCCCCTGACTGTTGGGACCCACCAGCTACATCTTCGCACGCAAGGAAGTGCCTAACAGTCGGGACCCACCTGGTCGAAGCGTATGTAGCGTTGTCATTCTGGTCGCGAACGTGTACGTACATACGATCTGTCTGTCTGTAGGCTGCAGCGATAAACCGTGGCCGTGTAAGGAAGGGCACGTGTCGTAGTAAAGGCGTGCACGTGTCGTAGTAGAGGCGCGCATGTAGCATGTACACGTACGTACAGCGACCAGGGTGCAAGAAAGAAAATACAGCCACGTACATACATATGGGGAAGGTCTCGAGCGCGTACTCGGGCATATATATATGGACAGCCAGGGCTTGTGTACATGGAGAGGCAACGAGCGGCAGCAAAGGCGTCCTGTTCATCGGGCAGCGAACCGGCTGGGTCAGAATGGAGAAACAGTGTCATGTTCACCGGGAGGCAACCGACTGGGTCGAAATACGTCGTTTTCATCGGGAGCCAACCAGCTTGGAAGGAACAGCCGATGGAAAAGAGGCCTGGCGTACCGCAGAATGGAGGAAACGGCCTTGTGTTCGATCGGCAATGGTCGAAACGGGATCCTGTTAATCAGGAGGGGTCTGGCATACCATAAAATGGAGGAAACAGGATTATGTTGGACCTCCTATGGTCAAAACGGGGTGATGTTGATCGGGAGGGGTGTGGCGTACCACAAAACGGAGGAAATGGACTTGTGTTGGAGCGTTACGGTCAAAGTGGGGATCCTGTTCATCGGGAGGGGTGTGCATACCGCAAAATGGGACTCCACGGGATACTGTTCATCTCCACCGTCGACCTCCTCCAGCCTCCACGGACTACTTTTCATCCACCATCGACCTCCTCCAGCCTCCACCTACAACTGTTCATCCATGGGCTCCTGCTCATCCAGCGTCCACCGCGCGCTCCTCCACCGGCTACTGTTCAACTAGCCCTCTCCATGGGGTCCTGTTCAACCACCCCTCCACTGGGTCCTCTTCATCCAGCCCTCCACGGGGTCATGTTCATC
>NC_041383.1:610800707-610839884 GCF_002162155.2 Triticum dicoccoides
GGCTCACTATTCATCCAAAGGCAGCATCGGTCGCCTTATACAATTAGCACCAGTAGTGAAGGAATCGCTCGATCGGGTTCAGTTAACAGCCATCGATCGATCGCTCGGGTTCAGTAACGCGTAGCCTGCAGTGCAATCGCTCGGGTTCAGTTAGGCAACGCCTCTCTCGGGTTCAGTTCGAGCCCAACACCTCGCACCCATGCACGTACGTGTACGAGAGAAACGCGCATCGCTCGGCCCCCGACCACCCACCGTAACCGAGAAATCCCCGATATTTTCATTGCCCTCGCTTCTACCATGGTTTTTTCTGTCATGGACGGCCCAAAGAATGTCATGCAGCTGTGTCTCCGGCCCGCCTAGGACATAAAGCCCATTTTCTATCATGATTTTTTGTCATAGAAGTAGGAGCCCACCACATCTATGATGGTACCAGGTTTTGTCACAATTATCGTCATAGAAGTGTCATAAGCATGACAGGAAAAAAATTCGTTCGGCCCAAAATGTCACGGATGTGTCTTTTTTTTGTAGTTAGTGTGACCAGTCACTTCGTGGTAGACTGTACGATGGAGCAGTGTGACTTATGTCTCAAACCGGTGCCTGAATCCGGAGAGTGTCCCCTTATGTTGGGCCCAAAGCCAGGGGTAACTATTTATGGGGTTTGATGCCAAGAGTTGATGTTCTTTGAGTCACCTGGCACCACAACTACAACTCACATGATTGAGAGTTCGACTACAAGGGTGGTCAACATGAATAATGGCTCCTTGACTGAGGCGCAAATTGTTCGGTGCCTTAGCGAGCTAGCTCCATGGAACTTTCAGTGGGCTCCTATCAAGATTGAGGATAACATATATAAGGTTGATTACCCTTCGAGGGAGGATTTGAACCAGCTTCTTAAGTTAGGTATGTGCAGGTTGCCTAGCACTTCGTGTATTCTTGAGTTTGATGAGTGGAAGCAACAGGAGCCTAAGGGTTTGGCGCTTCCCAAGATTTGGGTTCATTTTTTAGGGGCTCCTCCTAAGCCTCTCAATGATTTTCGAGTAACCTGGAATCTTGGTTCTCTCATTGGTAAGACAGAACATGTGGATATGCCTTTCACATGAGCACATGGCATTGCGAGACTGCTCGTGAGTGTGGTAGATATTGAGATGATCCTAGATGTAGTTAGATGGATGCATGCGAGCTTGATGTATAATTTGGACATTGAGTTGGAGGATACTCTTATGTTTCAGGAGGTAAATAGAGATGTTGATATGGATACGACTGACGGTAATGATGGCTTGGGGAGAAGAGAGAAGGGAGAGGAGTGCACTTTGTGTGATGCCTCTCACAGGCCTAGATGGAAGTCTACAACGTCAACTAAGCTGGAAAAGGGAGGGTCGCATTCTTCATCATCTCCCACGAATTATGTGAGATTTTGTTCTAATGGTGCTTCGTCAACTCCTATTCGCCTTTTAGGGCGATAGGGTCGAGCTTGATGATCCTTCAGACCGGGTTTTACCGCCACTCCTAACGGCTGGTATTAGTCCTGGACAGGTGATCTCTGGACAACACCCTCCTTTGCCCTCGCTTAGGGCGGCTACCCTGCCCGCAGTAGGGGGGAGGGGCGGCATGGGCAGGAGGCCCATTGCTCTATCCCTCCATCGCAAGTATCTACTCTGTTGAGTAGATTGCCATCTCCACGTGCAGCGTCTTCACCGGAGGCTGTGGGGGAGGGGCATCAAGGGCAGGAGGACCGATAGTCCTCTTCCTCGGCTTTGGCTGGGCACCCTCAGGGGGTCCGGCCAAGACTACATTGAAGGGGAGGGGTGGGTAGGAGGCCCTCACATCTCTTTCTCCCATGGCGACCGTCCAACAACCAGCCGGTGTTGGGGGGATGGGGACTGGCAGCCAAGAGGCCCTACACTCTGTGATGCCCCTGATTCAATCGTACACCAATCATACACGCAATGTGTATGATCAAGATCAGGGACTCACGGGAAGATATCACAACACAACTCTAGACACAAATTAAAATAATACAAGCTTTATATTACAAGCCAGGGGCCTCGAGGGCTTGAATACAAACGAGTCAGCGGAATCTGAGTACACACATGAGTTAAACAAGTTTGCCTTAAGAAAGCTAGCACAAAAGCATCTACAATCGAAAAGGCAAGGCCTCCTGCCTGGGAGCCTCCTAACTACTCCCGGTCGTCGGCGTCCGTCACATAGTAGTAGGCACCCTCGGGGTAGTAGGAGTCGTCGGTGGTGGCGTCTGGATCCTGGGCTCCACCATCTAGTTGCAGCATCCAAGAAGAATGGAAAGAGGTGGAAAAGGAGGAGCAAAGCAACCGTGAGTACTCATACAAAGGACTCACAAGCAAGGATATACACTACATATGCACCGGTATCAAAGAAATGGGTAGTATATGTGGACTGAACTGCAGAATGCCAGAAGAGAAGGGGAAAGCCTATCATATCAAAGACTAGCATCTTCAAGCAGATCCAAGCATATTGTAGAAATTAGAAGAGTGTAGAATAGCAATATATATTTAGCAAATATGTTGTAGAAATAACGCCCAGAGATCCTTCCATGACTCCCTGCAGGAAAGCAATCTCGGAGCCACATATCCTTTACATGCCTCAGCATTCAGTATCCAATTCTAGTTGTATCGATCGGGATACAACTCTGAGCATCCATTACCATGAGCCCGGCTATTCGAATAGATAATACTTCCCTATAGGGATGCACCAACTTACCCAACATGCTTGATCAACTCCGGTCGGACACACCATCAGGTCATGATCGCCCTTGGCTGATCAACACACGACAGTCCTACCTAGGCTCATCAGAGAGGCCAGCACGCCGGTCTACATCCTAAGCGCGTAGGGGTCTTGGACCCATCGCCCTTTGCACTCCTGCACGTTGCGTACGCGGCCGGTGAGCATGCAGACCTAGCCCCCTTATACAAGGTGAGGCGTTCCAGTCCACCCCAACGCGTGCTGCTCCATCGCTAACATCTGTTGAGCTTTCGGCTGATACGTACGATGCACAGTGCCGATACTAATTCCCACGGGGTGGTTAGTGCGAAAAAGGCTAGAAGCCTACTCGGATCAAATATCCAGACCATTAGTGAATTAGGAGCGCACGGTAACAAGCAGAAAATCACGATCGATGTGACACTGTCACCCCGTCTCGTGGACTTGTTGCAAGGGATAAGAATGCCCGCTACGCCAACCCAACTCCACATCACTCGCAAATATTCTCGCGCGGGCACCTTTCAGGGCCGACCCGACTTTAGTATCATGGTTATGTGGTAAAGCCATAGTAAATGTGTGTCCAAAACACCAAGGGGGAACCCTGAGGAATCACCCTCGATGGAATTCCACCTGATGTCATCGTCAAGGTGAAGCTACAAGGAATCACCCTCGAGGTCCACTCTTGAGGAGTTGCACGACAGCATCATCATCAGGAATGATGAAGGAGGAATCACCCTCAATGACCACAACCGATGAACTAACCTACAAGGTTAACATGATAAATGCTGACGAGGTATCACCCGCAGCACTTGATAGTAACCCAATAGTGTCGTACACCAAATAGGGGTGATGTGCCGTGTCGGGGCCTGGACGTCGATCACGATGATCGAGTCATCGAACATAAAGCGGGGTAACTGGGACAAGGTGGGGGTCACTAATGGATCTCTAACCAACCTATGCTAAGCAGTTTAGAATAAGCAGGTAAGGTATGAAAGAAGGTAACGAAAATAGGCTATGCCTCATAATAGGATCATAAATAAGCGGTAGAAGTTCTAATGCAAGCAAGAGAGGGGAAGAAATGGGCGATATAGGAATGAACAAGGGGGGGTTTACTTGCTTGGAAGCTCTGCTGCAAAGGAAGAAGTGTCATCGGCGATGTAGTCGATCACATGGGCATCATCGGTCTCGGGGTCTACCAGAGAGAAGAGGGGGAGAGACAGTAAATACAGTGCAAATAGATGCATCACTAAGCATGACATGATGATATGCAGAGCTAGGATTGACCTAATGTAGTGCTACACATTGCAGGCAGAGAGGAAGTGGGTGCTAGAGTTTCACGGAGGGTCGCAGGGAAGCCCTTGTGGGCGTCGTGGAGGGTTGGATGGCCGACGCATGGACATCGGCAGCATCGATGCACGCGCTCTGTCCACAACGTCTAAATGAATAGAAGAAATAAGAAGAGTTCTAAGTTGGCTAGGTCGTGCTGCTGTAGCCATTGGTCTAGAGTGCACAGTGAGGTTTAGGCCTTTTCTCTTTCTCCTTTTCTGATTTCTTTAATCTTTTCTGATTTGCACAAATGTTAGGCCACAAAAGTCTTTTGCAAAACATGAAATGGTACCACATAAATACTTTGCAATATTTTGCACCGCCATAGAAAGGTTTTGCAGTAAGATAATTTCATTTAAATTGTATACAATGAAAATAGAGTAATGGGGCTGTTTTGGGCATTGTTTTAAAACCTAGGGGCATTTTTGGAAATTTAGGTAATGTTGTTTTCCTCAACTTAATTATTTAGGAATTATTTGCAAATTATGAACTATTTTGTTTGTATTTTTGACGATGTAAATTTTGACTTAAAATTTAACTTGAATCTGAGTTTGTTTGAAAAAAGTGAGATTAGACTCTTAATTCTGATGACACGGCATCATTAGGCAAGAGCTTACTGTAGCATGATTCTCGGGGTGTTCCAAATCTCTTCCACTACACGTAATCTCGTCCCGAGATTTAGGAGGTGGAGTAAGGGGAAAGAGTTGGTTACGAAATTCTAACGAGTCTTCTCGTTCTAGGCTGCTCTTCTCGAAGAAGGTGACCGCTTTCATTTATATCTTCATTCCTCTGCTTCATGTCATCGTGATGAAGTCATCATACTTTCCTCTAAAACTCCATAGTACTTACGAACAGGAAAGGGGCAGCTCGACAATGATAGGATGCTACAAGGGTTAATCATCTGAGGGTTCTCCCATGAATGAGCACATGATTATCGCTCGAGTCGAACCAATAAAACACGTCGAGAGGAAAGTAAGAAGGTACAATAAGAAGTTTCAAATAGATAGACAATCGTTCACGTCTAAAACAAAGTGTGAAATGGGTCCAGAGCAATGAGAATAAGTATTCATTTGATAACAGACTAGATCACTAGGAAGGTGGCCAGTGAATTACATACGAAATCAAGCGCGAGGAATAACTTTCGCAACAGGGGTGTACAGGAGAGTCAGGTTTCGATCATGTGGAACTGTGGGTTATGGGCCCACCATGTGGGTTTAAAGTAGAAGGAGCGGTGAAATCTTGCACGGTCATGATATCAAGGCATGTCAGAGGGTAGCATGTCAGTTATGTCGGCAACAACCTCGATACGAACGGCGAGGGAAAAAGAGAACCATTTTCCTGCTCGTTGAAATGAGGCGGACCAATAGGTAAAGTTCACGTCCATTGGTGGTTGCCGGAATGTCATCAACAATAGTAATAGTCTTTACTGACAGAGTTGTACACCGAGGTGTTTACATAATCAGGGAAATATTACTGCTTATACCATATAGATCACAAGAAAGATTAAACAAAAAATGGAAAGGAAGATGCAATTATGAGATTAAATAGAACAATGGAAAGGAAAATGTGTTTAAACACATATTTCAGGGGTATAGCCATCGCAAGGAGAAGAATAGCATGATATCCATGACAGGATAGCAGTATAAAACCATTTAGGTAAGGGGAGAGGAATTTCATGACATTACCCGTACAATGGTGTTTGGATAATTGATATATAAGATTTAGCATTGTGCTTCAAATATTCTTATCGAAGGTCGGAGTACCATAGACATGCTTCGAGATAGAATTGGCATGGTCATCAGGTAAAGGTTAGTCTTTGGATACACAAAGGATACATCGGAAACAACTTATAAAATAAGTCATACAATTTCAACAAGGAAAAGATGATGATGGGGCCCACGGGCTCAGCAACAATTCATCAAGGGGGCAAGGATGGTATTTCTCATCATGAATTCGATTGATAACCTGGAAGAGCTTAGAATGTTGATGATGATCACGACATATTTGTTGAGAGGTTTCATGAAGATGTAATCGGTCAACGATGACATCAATTCAAAGGAATGATGAAGCGAAAGGTTATTGGAACCACGGGTATGACACAAACTCGAAATCAAGCTTGTTGTTCAAGGCAAAATTATATGACGAGGAAAATCGATGTAGGCTTAGCTCATCCTCGAAAATTGTGCTCCGGGAAGAAGGATCAGGTAGCACAGTTAAAATTTATCATGATAATGATATAGCCGATCAGGCTAGGAATGATTTGAAGGACTAATAAACTCGTAAGCAACGAAAATTACTTAAGAGTTGTTGAATCGGATGTTGGGAAACGTAGTAATTTCAAAATTTCCCTACGATCACACAAGATCTATCTAGGAGATGCATAGCAACGAGAGGGGAGAGTGTGTCGACGTACCCTCGTAGACTAAAAGCGGAAGCGTCTAATAACACGGTTAATGTAGTCGAACGTCTTTGTGATCCAGTCGATCCAAGTACCAAACGTATGACACCTCCGCGTTCAGCACACGTTCAGCTCGATGATGTCCCTTGTGCTCTTGATCCAGTTGAGGACGAGGGTGAGTTCCGTCAGCACGACGGCGTGGCGACAGTCATGATGTTACTGTCGTAGGGCTTCGCCTAAGCACTATGGCGATATGATCGAGGTATCTAACTTTGGAGGGGGCACCGCAGATGGCTAAGGGAAAACTTGGTGTGTTCTAGGGTGCGCCCCTACCCCCATATATAAAGGAGGGAGGGGGAGGCCGGCCAGCCCTAGCTAGGCGCACCGGGAGACGGGGGTCCTACTAGGACTCTAAGTCCTAGTAGGAATCCACCTCAAGGAGAAGGGGGGATGAAGGGAGAGGGGGGGTGCCCCCAACCCCTTGTCCAATTTGGACTGGGATTGGGGGGCATGTGCCACCTCCTGGCTGCTGCCTCTCCTTCCCATTAAGGCCCACTAAGGCCCATCAACTCTCCGGGGGGTTCCGGTAACCTCCCGATACTCCGGAAAATACCCGAACTTCTCCAGAACCATTCTGATGTCCGAATATAGCCTTCCAATATATCAATCTTTATGTCTCTACCATTTCGAGACTCCTCGTCACGTCCGTGATCTCATCCAGGACTCCGAACAAACTTTGGTCATCAAAACACATAACTCATAATACAAACTGTCATCGAACGTTAAGCGTGCGGACCCTACGGGTTAGAGAACTATGTAGACATGATCGAGACACATCTCCGACCAATAACCAATAGCGGAACCTGGATGCTCATATTGGCTCCTACATATTCTATGAAGATCTTTATTGGTCAAACCGCTTAACAACATGTGTTGTTCCCTTTGTCATCGGTATATTACTTGCCCGAGATTCGATCGTCGGTATCATCATACCTAGTTCAATCTCGTTACCGACAAGTCTCTTTACTCGTTCTGTAATACTTCATCCCACAACTAACTCATTAATCACATTGCTGGCAAGGCTTATAGTGATGAGCATTATCGAGATGGCCTGGAGATACCTCTCTCAAACATGGAGTGACAAATCCTAATCTTGATCTATGCCAACCCAACAAACACCTTCGGAGACACCTGTAGAGCATCTTTATAATCACCCATTTTATGTTGTGACGTTTGATAGCACATAAGGTGTTCCTCTGGTATTCGGGAGTTGCATAATCTCATAGTGTGAGGAACATGTATAAGTCATGAAGAAAGCAGTAGCAATGAAACTGTAACGATCATAATGCTAAGCTAACGGATGGGTCATGTCCATCACATCATTCTCCTAATGATGTGATCACGTTCATCAAATGACAACACATGTATATGGTTAGGAAACATAACCATCTTTGACTAACGAGCTAGTCTAGTAGAGGCATACAAGGGACACTATGTTTTGTCTATGTATTCGCACATGTACTAAGTTTTCGGTTAATACAATTCTAGCATGAATAATAAACATTTATCATGATATAAGGAATATAAAATAACTTCATTATTGCATCTAGGGCATATTTCCTTCAGTCTCTCACTTGCACTAGAGTCAATAATCTAGATTACAAAGTAATGATTTTAACACCCATGGAGTCTTGGTGCTGATCGTGTTTTGCTCATGGAAGAGGCTTAGTCAACGGGTCTACAACATTCAAATCCATGTGTATCTTGCAAATCTCTATGTCTCCCTCCGACACTTGATGACAGATGGAATTGAAGCGTCTCTTGATGTGCTTGGTTCTCTTGTGAAACCTGGATTCCTTCGCCAAGGCAATAGCACCAGTATTGTCACAAAAGTTTTCATTGGACCCGATGCACTAGGTATGACACCTAGATCGGATATGAACTCCTTCATCCAGACTCCTTCATTTGATGCTTCTGAAGCAACTATGTAATCTGCATCACATGTAGATCCCGCCACGACGCTTTGCTTGGAACTGCACCAACTGACAGCTCCACCATTCAATAAAATACGTATCCGGATTGCGACTTAGAGTCATATGGATCAGTGTTAAAGCTTGCATCAACGTAATCGTTTACGACAAGCTCTTTGTCACTTCCATAAACGAGAAACATATCCTTAGACCTTTTCAGGTATTTCAGGATGTTCTTTGTAACGCCCCGAGAGCGACGCTCCAGAAGACTTCCAGCTATTCCGAGTTTCGCCGTGCGATGTATTTCTTTGTTGCATTCTTCTTAGCTTCTTTTGCATTGCATCATGTCATCATGCCATCATATCATTAATTTTTATAACTCTTCTAAATAAATTGCATAGATCTTTTGATCTATTTAAATCGAGGGAATTCACTTGTGATTTCTCTTTATAACATATTAAAGCCTCTCAATATTATTAAGGAGCTATAATAAAATTATTCCATTTATTTGGAATTAACCATAACCCACTTGCAAAATATCCCATGCCGTTGTTATCTCAATTCTTGGTCTCCAACCTTGCCCATAATTTCTTTCATCATTTTCCGGAGCTCCACCAAAAATCTCAACATTTTTGGACACTTCAAAAAAACCTCGTCCTAGTTCAAACCCATTTGAATTAAATTCAAATGAGTTTGAATTCTTATCGTTCGATCTTGGCCATTTCTATTTCCTTGGAACCAGCACATTTTTGCGAGTCCGGGAAAATTACCTCCGTGCGCAAATTCTTTCCGTAACCCTTTCTTTCATTTTCTTCTTTCAAATTTGTTTTCTGCTAAAGGAAATAAGAATTAGAGGGAGAGAGAAGAGAGCCCACCAACCAGGCCGGCCCAGCCTCCAAGGCCCATCTGCGCCTAGGCCCAGTCGCCTCTAACCCTAGCCCTGAAACTCCCTCCTATCGATCTCTCCCTCTGGCCGCCGCCTCCTGCTCGATCCCCATCCATCTCTCCCTCGTCCTCCCTCAAGCGCCGCATGCCCGTATCGCCAGGTAGAGGCCCGCTCCTCCCGATCCACCTCGCCCATGCCTCCCCGCCAATCTCTCGTGCGCCGCCACCCACCGGAGGGCCACCTCGCGCGCGACCCTGCCGCCAGCGTCCCTCATGTCGCCACCTACTCGCTCGGCCCTCTCCGTCCTCGTCCCGATCGGGAGAGGCTCCCGAGCCGCGGCCGCCGCCCGGATCCATCGTCCCCGACCCCATGGCGTGCCTCCCCTGCCAGTGATGCCGCCCTCCTTCCTCATCTACGCGGCCCCGTCCATCCCAGCCCTGCCTCCATCTCGAGCGCCCTAGGGTCGCGACCTCGCTCCTCCTCGACGACATCCTCGCCGCCATCCTTCGCGCCTCCACGCGGTTCCCCTCGTCACACCTCTTCGAGCAGGAGCTCCGCCTCCCCTGCTCCGCGTCAACCGGTGCTGAGCGCTGCTCCTCCCGGCCACCTCAGCGCCCATCCGCCCCTGCTGGCGTTGCTCAGCTCCGGCCCCGACCTCCATCTCTCGACAGCAGTGTTGCCCGCTGCCATTTCGCTCGTGCTGGTGACCCTTCAGGCCGCCGCGTTGCCATTTGCCAAAGATCGCGCCGCCTTGTTTGCTTCCTCTTCCGGCAACTTTCGTTGACCAGCAGCCGTGGCCCTCTGCTGCCTCACCCCGTTGTGGCCATCCCCTGCTCGTTTTGTCACCGCTAAGTACCACGACCATCGCGTTCCGTTTCTTCACTGTCAAGGCCGAGAGGACGCCAAGAACCATGAAGATGAGGACCCGTGTACGACTACACCCGGTGATGTGACAAGTACCCCGACAATGTGTACATCTACACCACCAAGACCGGACCGACAAGTACCCCGATGTCGCATGTACCACTACCATCGACCTGGACATCTACGAAAACGTGTAAAACTACCGTCGACACGTGAACAACTACTTCCCACGATGACCCGTGAACGTCTACTTCCATCTACACCGCATTGAACTTGTTCTGCCCCGAAAACGCACGCTTCAAAGGTATAACCGCCGAGACGACGCCCGTGAACGAATGCTTTGTTGTATGAGATGCTCATGTTTGCATCGTGTCCGAGAGAGGTCTTTGCACATTCCTCGTTTTCCATGCCGCCGTCCCGTGGGAACCCAGAATTCGGGAGCACCCCACCATCCTTGCATGGCTCGCTCACGCTCACTTCCTTTTGCATCGATATCTCAGTGAGTTATTGGATCATCGGAATGTTGCCATGGCACCATTTTCGTTGTCGTTGCCGTGGCACCCCTTTTGTTCCGCCATGGTGACCAAATGCTTCATAACAAGCTCATGTCACCATTTTCATAAAAATTGCATAAAACTTGTATATGTCATCCGCATCATGTTAACAACATTTAAAATGGTTAAAATTGTGTTTGCATTAAATTGCTAAATGACATATGGGGATTTCCGAAATTGTTGTTTGTTGTTTCCGGCCTCATTTAAACTTGCCTAGATATGTAGTTTAATTATGTTTCACCTCTTGCCATGGTTAACAACATTTAATATTGTTGGGTACATAAACGAGAGGGAACTAAATAATTGTTGTGGTGTTCCGTCAATATGCAACTCGTTGCATATTGAGCTCCACTTAAATTGTAGTGTTGTTTGCTTTACCTTGCCATGCCATGCCTCATTAAACCGGACATGCATCATATTTGGTTGTGCATCATGCCATGATTATGTGATGGTTGTTTACCATGTTGTTTGCTTCTTTCCGGTTTGCTTCTCTCGTTAGCTTCGGTTTCGTTCTGGAGTTGTGAGGATTCGTTTGACTACGTCCGTTTGTCTTCTTCATGGACTCGTTCTTCTTCCTATCGGGATCTCAGGCAAGATGACCATTACCCTTGATATCACTTCTATCTTTGCTTGCTAGTTGTTCCGTTCTATCGCTATGCTGCGCTACCTATCACTTGTTTACCATGCCTCCCAAATTGCCATGTCAGCCTCTAACCTTTTCACTGTTCCTAGCAAACCATTGCTTGGCTATGTTACCGCTTTGCTCAGCCCTCTTATAGCATTGCTAGTTGCAGGTGAAGTTGAAGATTGCTCCATGACGGACAGGATTTTGTTGGGATATCACAATATCTCTTATTTAATTAATGCATCTATATACTTGGTAAAGGGTGGAAGACTCGGCCTTATGCCTGGTGTTTTGTTCCACTCTTGCCGCCCTAGTTTCCGTCATACCGTTGTTATGTTCCTTGATTTTGTGTTCCTTACACGGTTGGGTGATTTATGGGACCCCCTTGACAGTTCGCTTTGAATAAAACTCCTCCAGCAAGGCCCAACATTGGTTTTAACATTTGCCACCTAAGCCTTTTTCCCTTGGGTTCTGCAGACTCAAGGGTCATCTTTATTTTACCCCCCCCCCCCGGGCCAGTGCTCCTCCGAGTGTTGGTCCAAACTAGAGCACCGTGCGGGACCATTCCTTGGCAACTTGGATTACGTCGGTACCTGTACGCTTCGCTTATCTGGTGTGCCCTGAGAACGAGATATGTGCAGCTCCTATCGGGATTTGTCGGCACAGTCGGGTGGTCTTGCTGGTCTTGTTTTACCATTGTCGAAATGTCTTGTAAACCGGGATTCTGAGTCTGATCGGGTCTTCCTGGGAGAAGGAATATCCTTCGTTGACCATGAGAGCTTATGATGCGCTAAGTTGGGACACCCCTGCAGGGTATAAACTTTCGAAAGTCGTGCCTGCGGTTATAGGCAGATGGGAATTTTTTAATGTCCGGTTGTAGATAACTTGACACTAGATCTGATTTAAAATGCATCAACCGCGTGTGTAGCCGTGATGGTCTCTTTTCGGCGGAGTCCGGGAAGTGAACACGGTTTTGGGTTATGTTTGATGTAAGTAGGAGTTCAGGATCACTTCTTGATCATTGCTAGTTCACGACCGTTCCATTTGCTCTCTTCTCGCTCTTATTTGTGCATGTTAGCCACCATATATGCTTAGTCGCTGCTGCAACCTCACCACATTACTACTTCCTACCCATAAGCTTAAATAGTCTTGATCTCGCGGGCTTTGAGATTGCTGAGTCCTCGTGACTCACCAGATACTATCACAACAGTTGCAGGTGCCGATGATACCGGTACAGGTGATGCAACCGAGCTCAGATGGGAGCTCAACGAAGACCTTGGTTGTTGCTATGTATCGCTTCATGTTGATCAGCAGTGGAGCCCAGTTGGGACGATCGGGGATCTAGCAGTTGGGTTATCTTCTTTTCTTTTGGCTTCGTCCATAGTCGGACTATATGTGTGTACTCTGAATGATGTATGATTTATTTATGTTCATCATGTGAAGTGGCGATTGTAAGCCAACTCTTTATCCCATTCTTGTTCATTACATGGGATTGTGTGAAGATGACCCTTCTTGCGACAAAACCACCATGCGGTTATGGCTCTAAGTCGTGCTTCGACACGTGGGAGATATAGCCGCATCGTGGGTGTTATAGTTCTTGACCGCTATCTAGTGCTCCACTCCGGAATTACTTTGGTACTTCCCTGTTATACTTATAGCAAGGCACACATCAGTTCTGGTACACAACATTGCATACATGATAGAACCTATGGCTAGAGCATAGGGAATGACTTTCATTTTCTCTCTATTTCTGCGGTGGTCGAGCATTGAGTCTGACTCAACTTCACATCTTGTAACACAGGCAAGAACCCTTTATTTTACTGATCCATTTTGAACTTCTTCAAAACTTTATCAAGGTATGTGCTTTGTGAAATTCCAATTAAGCGTCTTGATCTATCTCTATAGATCTTGATGCCTAATATGTAAGCAGCTTCATCGAGGTCTTTCATTGAAAAACTCTTATTCAAGTATCCCTTTATGCTATCCAAAAATTCTATATCATTTCCAATGAACAATATGTCATCCACATATAATATTAGAAATTCTACAGAGCTCCCACTCACTTTCTTGTAAATACAGGCTTCTCCAAAAGTCTGTATAAAACCATATGCTTTCATCACACTATCAAAGCGTTTATTCCAACTCCAAGAGGCTTGCACCAGTCCATAAATGGATCGCTGGAGCTTGCACACTTTGTTAGCACCCTTTGGATCGACAAAACCTTCTGGTTGCATCATATACAACTCTTCTTCCAGAAATTCATTCAGGAATGCAGCTTTGACATCCATCTGCCAAATTTCATAATTATAAAATGCGGCAATTGCTAACATGATTCGGACAGACTTCAGCATCGCTACGGGCAAGAAAGTCTCATTGTGGTCAACTCCTTGAACTTGTCGAAAACCTTTTGCAACAAGTCGAGCTTTGTAGAAAGTAACATTACCATCAGCGTCACTCTTCCTCTTGAAGATCCATTTATTTTCTATGGCTTGTCGATCATCGGGCAAATCCACCAAAGTCCACACTTTGTTCTCATACATGGATCCCATCTCAGATTTCATGGCCTCAAGACATTTCGCAGAATCTGGGCTCATCATCACTTCCTCATAGTTTGTAGGTTCATCACGGTCTAGTAACATGACTTCCAGAACAGGATTACCGTACCACTCTGGTGTGGACCATACTCTGGAAGACCTACGAGGTTCTATTGTAACTTGATCTGAAGTTTCATGATCATCATCATTATCTTCCTCACTAATTGGTGTACGAATCACTGGAACTAATTTTTTTGATGAACTACTTTCCAATTGGGGAGAAGGTACAATTACCTCATCAAGTTCTACTTTCCTCCCACTCACTTCTTACGAGAGAAACTCCTTCTCTAGAGAGGATTCATTCTTAGTAGCAAAGATTTTTCCTTCGGATTTGTGATAGAAGGTGTACCCAACAGTTTCCTTTGGGTGTCCTAAGAAGACGCACTTCTCCGATTTGGATTCGATCTTATCAGGATGAAGATTTTTCACATAAGCATCGTAGCCCCAAACTTTAAGAAACGTAAACTTTGGTTTCTTGCCAAACCATAGTTCATAAGGTGTCGTCTCAACGGATTTTGATGGTGCCCTATTTAAAGTGAATGCAATTGTCTCTAAAACATAACCCCAAAATGATAGCGGTAAATCAGTAAGACACATCATAGATCGCATCATATCCAATAAAGTACGGTTATGATGTTCGGACACACCATTTCGCTGTGGTGTTCCAGGTGGCGTAAGTTGTGAAACTATTCCACATTGTTTCAAATGAAGACCAAACTCGTAACTCAAATATTCGCCTCCACAATCAGATCGTAGAAACTTTATTTTCTTGTTACGATGATTTTCCACTTCACTCTGAAACTCTTTGAAATTTTCAAACATTTCAGACTTATGCTTCATTATGTAGATATACCCATATCTGCGCAAATCATCTGTGAAGGTAATAAAATAACGATACCCGCCATGAGCCTGAACAATCATTGGACCGCATACATTAGTATGTATTATTCCCAGTAAGTCAGTAGCTCATTCCATTGTTCCGGAGAATGGAGTTTTAGTCATCTTGCCCATGAGGCATGGTTCACAAGCACCAAGTGATTCATAATCAAGTGATTCCAAAAGCCCATCTGCATGGAGTTTCTTCATGCCCTTTACACCAATATGACCTAAATGGTAGTGCCACAAATAAGTTGCACTATCATTATCAACTTTGCATCTTTTGGCTTCAATATTATGAACATGTGTATCTCCACGATCGAGATTCAATAAAAATAGACCACTCAACAAGGGTGCATGACCATAAAAGATAATACTCGTATAAATAGAACAACCATTATTCCCTGATTTAAATGAATAACCGTCTCGCGTCAAACAAGATCCATATATAATCTTCATGCTCAACGCTGGCACCAAATAACAATTATTCAGGTCTAGAACTAACCCCGAAGGTAGATGTAGAGGTAGTGTGCCGACGGCGATCACATCGACCTTGGCACCATTTCCAATGGGCATCGTCACCTTGTCCTTAGCCAATCTTCGTTTAATCCAGAGCCCCCGTTTCGAGTTGCAAATATGAGCAACAGAACCAGTACCAAATACCCAGGCACTACTACGAGCATTAGTAAGATACACATCAATAACATGTATATCAAATATACATTTCACTTTGCCATCCTTCTTATCCGCTAAATACTTGGGGCAGTTCCACTTCCAGTGACCAGTCCCTTTGCAGTAGAAGCACTCAGTTGCAGGCTTAGGTCCAGACATGGGTTTCTTCACCTGAGCAGCAACTTTCTTGTCGTTCCTCTTGAAGTTCCCCTTCTTCCATTTCCCTTTTTCTTGAAACTAGTGGTCTTGTTGACCATCAACACTAGATGCTCCTTTCTGATTTCTTCCTCGGCGGCCTTTAGCATCGCGAAGATCTCGGGAACTGTCTTGTTCATTCCTTGCATATTATAGTTCATCTCGAAGCCTTTATAGTTTGGTGCCAGTGATTGAAGAACTCTGTCAATGACACTATCATCAGGAAGATTAACTCCTAGCTGAGTCAAGTGGTTATGGTACCCAGACATTCTGAGTATGTGTTCACTGACAGACCTATTCTCCTCCATTTTGTAGCTATAGAACTTGTTGGAGACTTCATATCTCCCAACTCGGGCATTTGCTTGAAATAATAACTTCAACTCTTGGAACATCTCATATGTTGCATGATGTTCAAAACGTCTTTGAAGTCCCGATTCTAAGCCATAAAGCATGGCACACTGAACTATTGAGTAGTCATCAGCTTTGCTCTGCCATATGTTCTTAATGTCATTAGTAGCGTCTGCAGTAGGCCTAGCACCTAGCGCTGCTTCCAGGACATAATTCTTCTGTGCAGCAATGAGGATAATCCTCAAGTTACGGACCTAGTCCGTGTAATTGCTACCATCATCTTTCAACTTAGCTTTCTCTAGGAACGCAGTAAAATTTAAAGGAACGGTAGCACGGGCCATTGATCTACAATAACATAGACATGCAAAATAACTATCAGGACTAAGTTCATGATAAATTAAAGTACAATTAATCATATTACTCAAGGACTCACACTTAGACAAACATCCCTCTAGTCATCTAAATGATCACGTGATCCAAATTGTCGGATTTCGGGTTCCGGCAGACCCTTGAGGTTTGAACTCTAGGGTGCACGCGAAGATCTCTCCTCTACCAACTCACGTCTCGAAGCCTCGCAAAGAATCTAGGCTAGCAAGATGAACACACAAGGGACACGAGATTTATACTGGTTCAGGCCACCATTGTGGTGTAGTACCCTACTCCAGTGTGTGGTGTGGTGGATTGCCTCAGGGGCTGATGACGAACAGTACAGGGGAAGAACATCCTCGCGAGGGATGTTCTTGTGGTGGTGTTGTCCCTTTGGAGGGGTCGATTCCCGATGCCCCTATACTATGGTGGCTAGCCCTATATATAGAGTGAGAGGCCTTGGTCCTCTTCCCAAATATTGAGCGGGAAGGGTGCCAACAATTGGCCATTTTGAAGGGGAACATCTAGTACGCTTATCCTGACTAAAGTTGGTCTTTGGCTGCCAAAGACTCTGACGATGACGCCGTCTGGGGCTCCACGGTGACCTCCATGCTGCCACTCTGCTGGTCTTGGTCTTGTTGCACCGAAATGGTAGCCTTTGCCTGATGCCTTGGCATGTGATTGCTTCCCTTGCACCAAAGGGGAAACAAGGACACTGCAGAGGCCGGCGCCCTCCTGGCGCCTGCCTGGCCTCGATCATCACGGCTTGCGTCACGGGCACCTCGCGAGGTACCCCCTGCCTTGATCTCTCTGCCTCCTCGCGAGCCTGCTTGACGAGGCTGCTCCTAAGGAAGCTTCCCATCGTCCTCCCCGCGAGGCTTGGCCCCTCGCGAGGGTCTTGAGCTTGAGTTGATGAAGGTGGTCCGCACTGGGCCTCGGCTCGAGCCACGCCATAGACCGCAGGCAGGCAAGTCTGGGGACCCCCGTTCCCAGAATGCCGACAGTAGCCCCCCGGCCCAAGGCGCGCCTATACTTGGCTTAGTAGAGAAGCGAAGGGGCAAGTGCGAAGCGCTGCGGGCCCCAACAGCCTGCGGCCTTGGGCACCGTGTGGCGGTTGATTGGACGTGGGCGCCTCCGTTTCCCCACGCCCCTCATTAAGCGCCCGGCTAGGCGGACCCGCGGTTGCACACAGTCATTCCCTTTTCGCCATCCGCGCGCTCCCCGTCCTTCCTTCTTCCTCGAGCTCCAACCTGCGCCTCCAATCCAACTCGAACTCTCCCCCTCTTCCCATCGCCATGGCGTCAGCGAGGAAGGGAAAGGGGAAGAAGCCCGTGTCTTCACCCCGCTCGCCTTCGACGGTGGCTCCCGCTGTCGATCGGTCAATCATACTCAACCCCGAAGCTTTGGACAAGGTCCGCTCTGCTCTTGCCTCCATCTTCAACGAGTGCGGGAGGATGACGGTCTGGCCCGCGTCTCACGCCTACTTTGACAGGGTTGTCATGGAGGTCCGATTCTTCGCTGATGCCCTATGGGCAGGTTTGGTTCCCCCCCTTTTCTGCTTTCTTCAATGTGGTGCTCTCCCATTATCAGATCCACATGATGCATTTGTGTCCTAAGTCCATCACTCCCCTTGCTGTTTTCGCCTTTGTTTGCGAGGCAATGGTGGGCATTCCTCCTTCCGTTGCCCTCCTGCGCCACTTCTTCTCTTTGCGCCTGAGTGACCCCTCTCAATGCTCGGGGTGTGTGAGCTTTCTCGCCGTGCCAGAGATGGCTGCTTCGGGGATCGACTTCAGCCTTCCTCCTCCTTCGTCCAGGTTCCGAGAGCGATGGCTGTACGTGGATGTCGGAGCGCCCAGCCCCCTGCTCTCGCACCCGACCTCACCCGTTGTTCCCAACTCAGGCTGGGATCATGAGACGCTCACGAGCCCCTAGCTCTTCTTTGTCTGGCACCGCTTCCGGAATTTGAGGGCGCTCAATATGACGGCGCCCAAGGTGGTGAAGGAGTTCCTTCAATGTCGCATTGCTCCTCTCCAGCGCCACTCCCGTCAAATGTGGGCCTTTGCAGGGCACGAAGATCGCATGCGGCTCCAGGAGGAGGATCTGGCGCCCGAAGCGCTAAGTACGGTGCTCAGGGTCTTGACTGGCGATCCTTCCCCAGGCAGCCTTCGACAAGGGGCTTCCCTCTTGTATCTTTGCTCGGGCAGGGCCGATTTTGTGAGGCAGATCCCTAGTGTTGACGAGTGGGGGCTGCGTCCGGTTGGCCTCACGGGACACCGCGAGAACCCAGTTGTTGCGGTTGCTCTTTCGGTCGCCCCCGGCGGCCCTGCCTCAGGTGATGGAGCGAGAACACAAGAACCGTCGGGAGCCGAGGGGGCCGATGCTAGGATGCTGACGCTGTGCGGAGCCCCGGAGGTGGCATCCCCCGAAGCCCGTTCTAGAGCGGTGGCAGGCGAGGAGTTTTGGCCTACGGCTCCTAAGGCCGGGGCTCCCGAGGCCCCGGTCGTCCCTCATGAGGTGACGCCTGGCGGTGTCCCCGAGGCTGGTTCCCTCGGCATCGAGCACCTTGACGCCTCCTCCATGCCACAGACCGACCCTTGTGCCAGGCGCTTAGGCCGGTTCCGCGTAGACTTCGAGGCCCTCCGCGAGAGGAAGGAGGCCTCGGGTGGCGATGGTCGCTCTTGCCGCCTGTTGAAGTGCAGGAAGTACTTTGCCATCGACGAGTAAGTCCTCTTCTCTCCCTGCTCCTTTACCTTACCGTTTCTGCAGCTGATTGCAGCCTTTCAGGCCCCTTCCTGCCGAGTTCGCGGACACGGCCAAGGAGCCATCCCCCCAAGCTTTGTCTTCGCTGCTGACCTCGGATGCGCCAAGCTCGAGCAGTGCCCCCGACGCTGGGCCGGTCGGAGAAGTGGTCCGTCCCACTGGGTACCTCGAGCCCGCGCGCCTGCAGTCTTTCCTTCGCGAGCTCTCCTGGGGTACAGCTAGCTTGCCCCGCTCTCTTCCCCTTTCGTGGATGGTGACTGGCTGAGGTCGGTCTTAAGCTCCTCCTCTGAGGACGGACTGGCGCCAGGCCGGGTCCCTGGCGAGGTCCGCTCGGCGATCGCTGGGGCACCAGCCCCCAGCCCCACACCGGGAGGGGTCATGCCGCCTCAGGGCCCTCCACATGCGCCAACGGTAGAGGATGACACGGAAGACGTGCTCAGGCGCGCTCGGGAGCGCCGCGCCCTTCATCAAGAGTTCCTTCAGAAGGCGGCGGATGCGGTGAGCCAGCTCGGTGCGGAGCTTGCTGGCGAGGATGCACGCCTTGAGGCCGAAGGCCTATGCCTTGCTGAGGAGAGGCGCAAGCTGAAGGTGGCCGTCGCCCTCGCGCGTCACCAGCGTGACCTGGAAAATGCAAAGGCTGAAGTGTCATTGGTGGCCTCGCGGGAGGCCTGCTCCCAAGCCGTCGAGGAGGCCCGGGAAGCAGACCGACGGTGCAAGGCTGCAGAGGAGCGCGCGTGGGAGCTCCAAGCCTGGAGCAACTCTCTGGAGCAGCGGGTGGAGCTGCACCAGGCGGCCCTTGTGTCACTGAAGGGGGCTCCCGTCGACCAGGCGGAGCTCCTGAGGCGTGAGGAGGCGCTGGCGCTGGGGGCCGCTGAGCGCAACCTTGACCTTGAGCGGTTGGAGATGAGGGAGCGCCTAGTGACCCAGGCAAAGGATGACATCAGCGCGCGGGAAGCCCGAGTCGAAGAAGAGGTCGACCGCCGCGTGGCGGAAGCTCGCTCGAATCTTGAGCGCGAGTACGAAGGAAGGTTTGAGCTGATCAGGGTCGAAGCTGAGGGCAGGACCGCTGCCCTCAGGGCCAAGCTGGCTGAAGTGACATGGCGTACGGATTCCTCCGCATCCGCCCTTGGCGCAGCGCGGGCGGAGCTGGCCTCTTCCCGCGCCGAGCTGCTTCTTCTTCAACAAAGGGTTGATGGAGCAGAGGCCGTTGCACGGCGGAATGAGGACGAGATCCATCAGCGGCAGACTCTGGAACATGAGCATGCCCCCATGCTCCAAACGCTCAGGGAAAGGGCCAACGCGGCCCTGGGCAACATCTGCGAGGCGGCTGTCGCTGAGCCTCGTGTGATCAACTATGCTGGCAACCTCCGGTTCTTCACAGACGTGGTAACACAGCTGGAGACCCGTTCTAATAGGGCCCGCTGGCTTGTCGAGGAGAGGAGCCGAGCCTTGCTTGGGCGTGCCTTCTCTCGTGTCTTCAGCCATCTTCAGGACAGAGATCTCCACTTTGATTTCGACGCCGCCATCGCACCGGTGCATGTAGCCATTCGGGGCGATCTGGCGCAATGGGTGGAGGACAACATGGACGCCCTCATCAGGGCCTTCGCATCTGATGACAACGGTGTGATCGTGGCCGCCGATGAAGGTGGTGTTGTGAACGAGCCTGGCACTGATGGGGGTGATGACGGCGGCGGTGACGTCGCCAGCGACGCCTCCGGAGGTGCCCTAGAAGACGCAGTGAGTGATATGTCCGATTGACCGCATGTCGCCTCCGCTGTTTACCCTGTGTGAAAAAGAGTTCGGGCTCGGCCCTGAAGGTCGTAAGAGCATTTTGTGAGGGGGAGCCCCTCGTGTAAAGGTTTGCAACCGGTATCCTTGTGAACATAGCGCCGCGCGTGGGCTACTGGCCCCGCGATGGGTCAGCTGACTTGTTTACCTTTTAACCCGGACGGGTCCTGAGTGAGCCTGCGGGTGTTGCGGTGCCTTGAGTGTCTTCTAGGTGAACCCATTGATCCTATGATGAGAACCTCCTGAGAGGGTGCGGCGACAGCGGTCCGGATTGTAGACGTGCTTGGCCCGGCCCGGCTTGCGAGGGGCTCGCGAGGGGAGGCAGTTGACGCTAACTTTGGACGCAAAGCCGAAACCAGAACACGAGAGATTGCTCGAACGAGACTAAACACCCCTCCCCAAACACACGCAAGTCTCAAGCTCAAATCCAACTTAAATTCAAATCAAAGAAGCTTGACAACACAGGAAAAGGCAAAAAGTAAAAAGCCGCATCCGGCACCTAGTCTAGTCTTCGACGTCTTCTCACCAGCACGGAGCAAAGTGCTGCCACTGGGCGTGGGCGGGAGCCCCTGAGGCCCGAGGGCGGCTCTCCAGAGACTCCGGGGCGTGTACGGCCCCAACTCATTATTACGTGAGAGTGTCATGGGCGGCGAGCTTCACAGGCACTGGGCCTTCTTCACAGGTACCGGCCTTGCTTCATATCGCCAGACGAGGGCCCCGCCTTGCGCCACACTCTACCACCATCGACGGCGACCGGAAACCAAGGACGACGCCAATGGGGTAGAGCGGTCGCCAGCGGTTCCCCCGACAACCACGGGTCCTCTGCCGGGGGCAGGCCCTGAGGCACCTCCCCGGCAGAGGGCCTACCTCCTAAGAACGCCTTGCTCCGAGCGCCGCGGGGGTGAGCCCGGATCTCGGCCCCTCTCTTGCAGCCCCCGGTGCCCTCCTCCTGAGGGATAGGAGGCTGCAGCATTGGGGCAGCCATCTGCTGCCGCGACCTGTACCTCCTCCGAACCATGGTTAGCATAAGCTTACTCCTGAGGAATCAGTGGTACCCGATAGTTGCCGCCACCAGCGCGGTTGTTGAGGCTCTCATGGGGTTCCTGAAAGACCTCAGCTTTTGGCGTTTCCTCCCCCTAGCCTGGCCCGAGGAACGAATCGTGGTCTTCTTCCAGCGCGCACTCTTGATCCACCATGTGGTGCACATAGGCTTCTCGGGCCGCCGCCCCGAGGGCCTCGCCGTAGTGCCCCAGACGCCAGGAAGTACGGCTTGAAGTGCTGTCTTGGGGATGGTGGCGCAGTGGCCCGCCGAGGCCGTAGGCTGCAGTGTGCGCTCCCTCGCCGGTCGGAGGTAGAGCCGGCACGGCTTGTCGCCCAGCGCTGATGGCCAGGCTGGCATTGAGGAGGCCTTGGAGAACGCTCAGAGTTGCATGGGTGCGTATGGGGCCGTTGTACGGCACACCCTGGATCTGGGGTGGCAGCTGCACGCAGAAAGGAGGTGCTCCCGATGCAGCGGCGTCCAGGAGTTCGGCCACTCGCTCTAACAGCACGTCGTGGCCACTCTCCAGCAGTCTGCACCGCAGCAGCTCTTGGGCTACCGTGAGCACGGCCCTTGAGTTTGCCTACTCCCGACGGGTGTGCGGCGCCGTGGCCGCGGCGTGGCTTGAGGCCCTTGCTGCTGACCGTACTTGCCGCGGCGTGAGGACAGGCGGCGCTTGGTCGCGTCGCCCGCGCCCCGCAGCACCCTGTGGAGCGTGGGCTGCCTGGGGCACGAGGTTGAGGTCGCCCTGGGCAGGCGGCACGGCGTGTGCGGGCCACGCCACCCAGCGATCGGCCTTGGCCGTCGGGTCGCTGGACATGAAGACGATGAAGTGATGGAGCGCGAGGCGGTGGAAGAAGGATTTCGGCGCACCCCTACCTGGCGCGCCAAATGTCGGATTTCGGGTTCCGGCAGACCCTTGAGGTTCGAACTCTGGGGTGCGCGTGAAGATCTCTCCTCTACCAACTCACGTCTCGAAGCCTCGCAAAGAATCTAGGCTAGCAAGACGAACACACAAGGGACACAAGATTTATACTGGTTTAGGCCACCATTGTGGTGTAATACCCTACTCCAGTGTGTGGTGTGGTGGATTTCCTCAGAGGCTGATGACGAATAGTACAGGGGAAGAACAGCCTCGCGAGGGATGTTCTTGTGGTGTTGTTGTCCCTTTGGAGGGGTTGATTCCCGATGCCCCTATACTATGGTGGCTAAGCCCTATATATAGAGTGAGAGGCCCTGGTCCTCTTCCCAAATATTGAGCGCGAAGGGCGCCAACAATTGGCCATTTTGAAGGGGAACATCTAGTACGCTTATCCTGACTAAAGTTGGTCTTCGGCTGCCAAAGACTCTGACGATGACGCCGTCCGGGGCTCCACGGTGACCTCCATCCTGCCGCTCTGCTGGTCTTGGTCTTGTTGCACTGAAATGGTAGCCTTTGCGTGATGCCTTGGTCTGTGCTTGCTCCCCTTGCACCAAAGGGGAAACAAGGACACTGCACAGGCCGGCGCTCGCCTGGCGCCCGCCTGGCCTCGATCGTCACGGCTTGCGTCACGGGCACCTCGCGAGGTACCCCCTGCCTTGATCTCTCCACCCCCTCGTGAGCCTGCCTGACGAGGCTGCTCCTGAGGAAGCTTCCCATCATCCTCCCCACGAGGCTTGGCCCCTCGCGAGGGTCTTGAGCTTGAGTTGATGAAGGTGGGCCGCACTGGGCCTCGGCTCGAGCCACGCCGCAGGCCGCGGGCAGGCAAGTCTGGGGACCCCCGTCCCAGAACGCCGACACAAATCAACTAAACCATGTCCAATCATCACATGATATGGAGTAGTTTTCAATGGTAAACATCACTATGTTTATCATATCTACTATATGATTCACGTTCGACCTTTCGGTCTCAGTGTTCCGAGGCCATATCTGCATATGCTAGGCTCGTCAAGTTTAACCCGAGTATTCTGCGTGTGCAAAACTGGCTTGCACCCGTTGTATGTGAATGTAGAGCTTATCACACCTGATCATCACGTGGTGTCTCGGCACGACGAACTTTAGCAACGGTGCATACTCAGGGAGAACACTTATACCTTGAAATTTAGTAAGGGAACATCTTGTAGTGCTACAGCCGTACTAAGCAAAATAAGATGCATAAAAGATAAACATCACATGCAATCAAAATATGTGACATGATATGGCCATCATCATCTTGTGCTTATGATCTCCATCACCGAAGCATCGTCATGATCTCCATCGTCACCGGCACGACACCTCGATCTCCATCGTAGCATCGTTGTCGTGTCGCCAACTATTGCTTCTATGACTATCGCTACCGCTTAGTGATAAAGTAAAGCAATTACATGGCGATCGGATTGCATACAATAAAGCAACAACCATATGGCTCCTGCCAGTTTTGATTACTCTGTTACAAAACATGGTCATCTCATACAAAAATTTATATCACATCATGTCTTGACCATATCACATCACAGCAAGCCCTGCAAAGACAAGTTAGACGTCCTCTACTTTGTTGTTGCAAATTTTACGTGGCTGCTACAGGCTTCTAGCAAGAACCGTTCTTACCTACGCATCAAAACCACAATGATTTCTTGTCAAGTATGTTGTTTTAACCTTCAACAAGGACCGACCATAGTCAAACTCGATTCAACAATAGTTGGAGAAACAGACACCCGCCAGCCACATATGTGCAAAAGCACGTTGGTAGAACCAGTCTCATGAATGCGGTCATGTAATGTCAGTCTAGGTCGTTTCATCCAACAATACCACTGAATCAAAGTAACACGTTGGTGGTAAGCAGTATGACTATTATCGCCCACAACTCTTTGTGTTCTACTCGTGCATAAAACATCTACGCATAGACCTGACTCGGATGCCACTGTTGGGAATGTAGTAATTTCAAAAGTTTCCTACGATTACGCAAGATCTATCTAGGAGATGCATAGCAACGAGAGGGTAGAATGTGTCCATGTACCCTCGTAGACCGAAAGCGGAAGCATTTAGTAACACAGTTGATGTAGTCGAACGTCTTCGTGATCCAACCGATCCAAGTACTAAACGTACGGCACCTCCGCTTTCAGCACACGTTCAGCTTGATGATGTCCCTCGTGCTCTTGATACACAAGGGTGAGTTCCGTCAGCATGATGGCGTGGCAACGGTGATGATGATGTTACCGTCGCAGGGCTTCGCCTAAGCACTACGGCGATATGGTCGAGGTGTGTAACTGTGGAGGAGGGCACCACACATGGATAAGGCAAACTTGGTGTGTTCTAGGGTGCCCCCCTGCCCCCGTATATAAAGGAGGGAGGGGAAGCCGACCGGCCCTAGCTAGGCGCACCGGGAGAGGGGAGTCCTACTAGGACTCCAAGTCCTAGTAGGATTCCGCCTCAAGGAGAAGGGGGAGGAAGGGAGAGGGGGGCCGCCCCCCCAACCCCTTGTCCAATTCGGATTGGCCTTGGGGGGGCGCCACCTCCTCACCGCTGCCTCTCCTTCCCATTAAGGCCCACTAAGGCCCATCAACTCTCCGGGGGGTTCCGGTAACTCCTGGTACTCCGGAAAATACCCGAACTTCTCCGGAACCATTCTGATGTCCGAATATAGCCTTCCAATATATCAATCTTTATGTCTTGACCATTTCGAGGCACCTCGTCACATATGTGATCTCATCCGGGACTCTGAACAAACTTCGATCATCAAAACACATAACTCATAATACAAATCGTCATTGAATGTTAAGCGTGCGGACCCTATGGGTTCGAGAACTATGTAGACATGATCTAGAAACATCTACAATCAATAAAAAATAGCGGAACCTGGATGCTCATATTGGCTCCTACATATTCTATGAAGATATTTATCGGTCAAACCGCATAACAACATACGTTGTTCCCTTTGTCATCGGTATGTTACTTGCCCGAGATTCGATCATCGGTATCATCATACCTAGTTCAATCTCATTACCGACAAGTCTCTTTACTCGTTCCATAATACTTCATCCTGCAACTAACTCATTATCACATTGCTTTCAAGGCTTATAGTGATGAGCATTACCGCGAGGGCCCAAAGAAACCTCTCCAAAACACGGAGTGACAAATCCTAATCTTGATCTATGCCAACCCAACAAACACCTTCGGAGACACCTATAGAGCATCTTTATAATCACACACTTACGCTGTGACGTTTGATAGCACACAAGGTGTTCCTCTGGTATTCGGGAGTTGCATAATCTCATAGTCCGAGGAACATGTATAAGTCATGAAGAAAGCAGTAGCAATGAAACTATAACAATCATAATGCTAAGCTAACGGATGGGTCATGTCCATCACATCATTCTCCTAATGATGTGATCCCATTCATCAAATGACAACACATGTCTATGGTTAGGAAACATAACCATCTTTTATTAACGAGCTAGTCTAGTAGAGGCATACTAGGGACACTATGTTTTCTCTATGTATTCACACATGTACTAAGTTTCCAGTTAATACAATTCTAGCATGAATAATAAACATTTATCATGATATAAGGAAATAAATAATAAATTTATTATTTCCTCTAGGGCATATTTCCTTCATTAGAGTGCGGGATCGATTCACCTATCGGTTTTCTCGAGTGACTAACAACTCAGAACCCGGGGGAAATCTGAAAATGGGTGAGAAGAAATACTAGAAGAAGACTCATAGGAAGTAACACATTTCTTTGATATTCTCGAGATACCAGAGGGTAATACTCAAAGATAGGGCAGAATAGAGGTTGGGCAGGTGTATTCATCTGCAGAAGACAAGTACTTGAACTTGTCCGAGAAATGGGATCAAAGAAGTACAATATGGTCGGAACCATGATTTTAAAGGACCAAGCATAGATACAAGATGAACGCATAATAAGGGGATTACTATTATTTTACAAGAAGCTTCCAAGATAAGTTCCACATCGGGTCCATGGGCATGAACACAAAGTTCAAGGTCGACTCCCACTTCTCTAAAGCACAACCTTACATTAACTTCTCATTTTGGAAATGGCATTAGTGTTGGATGTTTTTCCTGGTGAAATACCAGATGAGTATGACCCATGAAATCTTTAGGGTTCACACAGGTTAGGGAATGCGTTGGTTCAACCCATTGGGGAATCTTAGGAACATATGCCATAAACTTCAAGAGTAAATAACACAAGCTCGATAGTAGAGCATGGTTGAGAAAGTAGAGGATGTCGTTTACCAAAGGCATTATGTATCAGGGGAAGAATTCACAAGATCTTTGAATATGAAGGACAGTGTCGAATTATCCAACAAAGGATTTGGCGGACCGTAAGGAATCCGATGTGAGTGTAAATGTTCAACGAGAAGAAGAAATAACACAAAGGCATCAGATTATAGGGACATCTGAATAATTTCAAAGCCTAAATACAAAGGAATTATGATTTCCATATCGAGGGGATCAGAAGCAGAGGCTCTCACCAAAAGATAAGTAAGTTGAATAGACATATATCGACAATCAATAAAGGTTTGATTTGCCGAGAACCAGCTCATATCTGGAGTGACGTCTGAGCCAAAAGGATGAATTCTAGTTCTGACTGAGGATTGCGAGCATCTGCAACATACTAAATCAATGGACTCAAAATGATAGTGACAAAGGATGCCAATAAGATTACTAGACTTATGGGATTAACCATAATGCAAGCAAGCAACAATTTCAACAACAATATGTTGGCTAGAATTCTCGGAAGATCGAATGGTATTTCAAAGACTTTCGTGAAACACATGAACAACTGGGGATGAACGAATCCTCGGTAATTGTGAGGAATTATTCGTACACATATTCATGCAGAAAAGGAGCTGCAACGCAGCAGGCACAATGGATTCTTGAAATAACTAAAAGTATTACATGGTATCTTGTAATAACAACATCAATGGGGAATGATTGTATGAATGGCCAGTGTACGTGGTTATCAATAGGGGGATTTATCGATGGAATTGAATCTCAAAAGCGATAGCACAAAGCCTTGAGAGAACAACGTAGAGTATCTTCAGAAACGTCTGGTGCAGCAGGCGATCATCTATAATAAGAGGCCCTCCGGGTGGGTGTGATCACAAGAACCTAATGTTAGAGTTAGTAAATTCATTTTAACCTAAATAGAATAGAGATCAGAGTCCGAGGGTATAGACGAGGAGAAACATATCCTAATACCACCCAATGGTGACCTGGGCCCGTAAGCCACACAGCCATGTTAGTAAATCAGTTTTTCATAGACTAGACTCAACTTCGGCCAAGGAGTTGTAAAGGAGATTCCTATAGGCAGTCGACTCTGATACCAACTTGTGACGCCCCTGAGTCAATCGTACACTAATCATACACGCAAATGTGTACGATCAAGATCGGGTACTCACGGGAAGAAATCACAACACAACTCTATACACAAATTAAAATAATACAAGCTTTATATTACAAGCCAGGGGCCTCGAGGGCTCGAATACATCATCTTGAATACAAATGATTCAGCGGAAGCAACATTATCTGAGTACAGACATGAGTTAACAAGTTTGCCTTAAGAAGGCTAGCACAAAAGCATCTACGATCGGAAAGGCAAGGCCTCCTGCCTGGGAACCTCCTAATTACTCCTGGTCGTTGGCGTCCGTCACATAGTAGTAGGCACCCTCGGGGTAGTAGTAGTCGGCGGCGGTGGCGTCTGGATCTTGGGCTCCACCATCTAGTTGCAGCATCAGAGAAGAATGGAAAGAGGTGGAAAAAGAGGAGCAAAGCAACCGTGAGTACTCATCCAAAGTACTCGCAAGCAAGGATCTACACTACATATTCATCGGTATCAAAGAAATGGGTAGTATATGTGGACTGAACTATAGAATGCCAGAAGAGAAGGGGAAAGCCTAGCCTATCGAAGACTAGCATCTTCAAGTAGCTCCAAGCATTTTGCAATAATCAGAAGAATATAGACTAGCAGTATATATTTGGCAAACATATTGTAGAAATAACGCCCAGAGATCCTTCCCCGACTCCCTGCGGGAAAGCAATCTCGGAGCCACATATCCATCACATGCCTCAGCATTCAGTATCTAATTCTAGTTGTATCGATCGGGATACAAGTCCGAGCGTCCATTACCGTGGACCCAGCTATTTGAATAGATAATACTTCCCTGCAGGGGTGCACCAACTTATCCAACACGCTCGATCAACTCCGGCCGGACACACCATCAGGTCATGACCGCCCTCGGCTGCTCAACACACCGCAGTCCTACCTAGGCTCATCAGAGAGGCCAACACGCCGGTCTACATCCTAAGCATGCAGGGGTCTTGGGTCAATCGCCCTTTGCACTCCTGCATGTTGCATACGCGTCCAGTGAGTGGACCTAGCCTCCCTTATACAAGGTGAGGCATTCCAGTCCAACCCGGCGCGCGTCGCTTCATCGCTGACATCCGCTGAGCTTTCGGCTGATATGTATGATGCAGAGTGCCCATAGTTATTCCCGCGAGGTAGTTGCTACCTCTTGAGCTTGCGTTGGTTTTCCCTTGAAGAGGAAAGGGTGATGCAGCAAAGTAGCGTAAGTATTTCCCTCAGTTTTGAGAACCAAGGTATCAATCTAGTAGGAGACGACGCACAAGTCACCGAATACCTACACAAACAATCAAGAACTAGCAACCAACGCGATAAAGAGGTTGTCAATCCCTTTAGGTCACTCACAAAAGTGAGATATGATAGAGATAGATACACGGTAAAGTAAATATTTTTGGTATTTTTGGGTGTATAGATTGGAAAGTAAAGATTGCAAAATAGTAGATCGAAAACTAGCAAGATGTAAACGAGATTCAATATGTGGAAAAGAGACCCGGGGGCCATAGGTTTTACTACTGGCTTCTCTCGAGATAGCATACATTACGGTGGGTGAACAAATTACTGCCAAGCAATTGATAGAAAAGCGCATAATTATGATGACATCTACGGAAATGATCATGAACATAGGCCTCATGTCCGTGTCAAGTAGACCGACTCCTGCTTGCATCTACTACTATTACTCCACACATCAACCTCTATCCAGCATGCATCTAGAGTATTAAGTTCATAAAGGATGGAGTAACGCATTAAGCAAGATGACATGATGTAGAGGAATTAACTCAAGCAGTATGATGAAAACCCCATCTTGTTATCCTCAATGGCAACAATACAATACGTGCCTTGCTGCCCCTACTGTCACTGGGAAAGGACACCTCAAGATTGAACCCAAAGCTAAGCACTTCTCCCCATTGCAAGAAAGATCAATCTAGTAGGCCAAACTAAACTGATAATTCGAAGAGACTTGAAAAGATATCAAATCATGCATATAAGAATTTAGAGAAGAACCAAATAATATTCATAGATAATCTTGATCATAAATCCACAATTCATCGGATCTCGACAGACACACCACAAAAGAATATTACATTGAATAGATCTCCAAGAACATCGAGGAGAACTTGGTATGGAGAATCAAAGAGAGAGAAGAAGTCATCTAGCTAATAACTATGGATCCGAAGGTCTATGTTAAACTACTCATGCTTCATTGGAGAGGTAATGGTATTGATGTAGAAGCCCTCCGTGATCAAATCCCCCTCCGGCAGATCACCGGAAAAGGCCCCAAGATGGGATCTCACCGGTACAGAAGGTTGCGGCGGTGGAGAAGTGGTTTAGTGGCTCTCGTGGATGTTTTTAGGATATAAGAGTATATATAGGCAATGGAACTAGGTCAGGGGAGCCACGAGGGGCCCACGATGGTGGGGGCACGCCTACCCCCTGGGCGCGCCCTCCTGCCTCGTGGCTTCCTCATTGCGTCTCCAACTTCATCTCCAAGTCTTCTGGTTTGCTTTCGGTCCATGAAAGATCATCGTGAAGGTTTCATTTTGTTTGGTATTCCTTTTCTGCAAAACTCTAAAGTAGGAAAAAAACAGAAACTGGCATTGGGCCCTTGGTTAATAGGTTAGTCCCAAAAATAATATAAAAGAGCATATTAAAGCCCATTAAACATGCAAAACAGATAATATAATAGCATGGAACAAACAAAAATTATAGATACGTTGGAGACGTATCAGTGGTTAGTGCGAAAAAGGCCAGAGGCCTACTTGGATCGAATATCCAAACCGTTAGTGAATTAGGAGCGCGTGGTAACGGGCAGAGACTCACAATTGATGTGACCCCATCGCCCCGTGTCGTGGACTTGTGGCAAGGGCTAAGATTGCTCGGCTACGCCACATAGTTATCTCGCGGGCACCTTCCAGGTCGACCCGACTCCACATCACTCGCAAATATGCTCGCGCGGGTACCCCTCAGGGCCGACCCGACTTTAATATCATGGCTATGTGGTAAAGCCATAGTAACCGTGTGTCCAAAACACCAAGGGGAACCCTGAGGAATCACCCTCAATGGAATTCCACCTGATATCATCGTCAAGGTGAACCTAGGAGGAATCACCCTCGAGGTCCACTCTTGAGGAGTTGCACGACAGCGTCGTTATCGGGAGTGGTGAAGGAGGAATCACACTCGATGACCACAACCGATGAACTAACCTACAAGGTTAACATTAGAAGTGCTGACGAGGTATCACCCTCGGCACTTGATAGTAACCCAGTAGTGTCATACAACAAAGGGGGGTGATGTGCAGTTTCAGGGCCTGGACTGTTGGGGAACGTTGCAGAAAACAAAAATTTTCCTACGGTTTCACCAAGATCCATTTATGATTTCATCTAGCAACGAGTGATTAGATGCATCTACATACCTTGTAGATCGTGAGCGGAAGCGTTCAAAGAACGGGGATGATGTAGTCGAACACGACGTGATCCAAATCACCGGAGATCCTAGCACCGAACGGACGGCACCTCCGCGTTCAACACACGTACGGAACAGCCACGTCTCCTCCTTCTTGATCCAGCAAGGGGGGAGGAGAGGTTGAGGGAGATGGCACCAGCAGCAGCACGATGACGTGGTGTTGATGGAGCTGCAGTACTCTGCCAGGGCTACGCCAAGCACTATGGAGGAGGAGGAGGTGTTGGAGAGGGAGAAGGAGGCAACCAAAGTCCAAGGTATGAAGTCCCTCCTTTCCCCCACTATATATAGGAGGGCCAAGGGGGGGTGGCCGGCCCTAGGAGATCCAATCTCCTAGGGGGGCGGCGGCCAAGGGGGGTTTCCCTCCCCCCAAGGCACCTAGGAGGTGCCTTCCCCTCCTAGGACTCTTCCCCCCTCAAACCCTAGGCGAATGGGCCTATGTGGGGCTGGTGCCCTTGGCCCATGTAGGCCAAGGCGCACCCCCTACAGCCCATGTGGCCCCCCGGGACAGGTGGACCCACCCGGTGGACCCCCGGGACCCTTCCGGTGGTCCCGGTACAATACCGATAACCCCGAAACTTGTCCCGATGCCCGAAACAGGACTTCCCATATATAAATCTTTACCTCCGGACCATTCCGGAACTCCTCCTGACGTCCAGGATCTCATCCGGGACTTCGAACAACATTCGGGTTACTGCATATACATATCCCTACAACCCTAGCATCACTGAACCTTAAGTGTGTAGACCCTACGGGTTCGGGAGACATGTAGACATGACCGAGATCGCTCTCCGGTCAATAACCAACAGCGGGATCTGGATACCCATGTTGTCTCCCACATGCTCCACAATGATCTCATCAGATGAACCACGATGTCAAGGATTTAATCAACCCCGTATGCAATTCCCTTTGTCAATCGATATGTTACTTGCCCGAGATCCGATCGTCAGTATCCCAATACCTCGTTCAATCTCGTTACCGGCAAGTCACTTTACTCGTACCGTAATGCATGATCCCGTGACCAGACACTTGGTCACTTTGAGCTCATTATGATGATGCATTACCGAGTGGGCCCAGTGATATCTCTCCATCATACGGAGTGACAAATCCCAGTCTCGATCCGTGTCAACCCAGCAGACACTTTCGGAGATACCTGTAATGCACCTTTATAGTCACCCAGTTACGTTGTGACGTTTGATACACCCAAAGCACTCCTACGGTATCCGGGAGTTACACGATCTCATGGTCAAAGGAAAAGATACTTGACATTAGAAAAGCTCTAGCAAACGAACTACACGATCTCACGCTATGCTTAGGATTGGGTCTTGTCCATCACATCATTATCCTAATGATGTGATCCCGTTATCAATGACATCCAATGTCCATAGCCAGGAAACCATGACTATCTATTGATCAACGAGCTAGTCAACTAGAGGCTTACTAGGGACATGTTGGTGTCTGTTATTCACACATGTATTACGATTTCCAGATAATACAATTATAGCATGAATAAAGACAATTATCATGAACAAAGAAATATAATAATGCTTTTATTATTGTCTCTAGGGAATATTTCCAACAGTCTCCCACTTGCACTAGAGTCAATAATCTAGTTACATTGTGATGAATCGAACACCCATGGAATTCTGGTGTTGATCATGTTTTGCTCTAGGGAGAGGTTTAGTCAACGGATCCGCTACATTCAGGTCCTTATGTACTTTACAAATCTCTATGTCTCCATCTTGAACATTTTCACGAATGGAGTTGAAGCGACGCTTGATGTGCCTTGTCTTCTTGTGAAACCTGGGCTCCTTGGCAAGTGCAATAGCTCCAGTGTTGTCACAGAAGAGCTTGATCGGCCCCGACGCATTGGGTATGACTCCTAGGTCGGTGATGAACTCCTTCATCCAAATTGCTTCATGTGCTGCCTCCGAGGCTGCCATGTACTCCGCTTCACATGTAGATCCCACCACGACGCTCTGCTTGCAACTGTACCAGCTTACTGCCCCACCATTCAAAATATACACGTATCCGGTTTGTGACTTAGAGTCATCCAGATCTGTGTCGAAGCTAGCGTCGACGTAACCCTTTATGACGAGCTCTTCGTCACCTCCATAAACGAGAAACATTTCCTTAGTCCTTTTCAGGTACTTCAGGATATTCTTGACCGCTGTCCAGTGTTCCTTGCCGGGATTACTTTGGTACCTTCCTACCAAACTTACGGCAAGGTTTACATCAGGTCTGGTACACAGCATGGCATACATAATAGAACCTATGGCTGAGGCATAGGGGATGACACTCATCTCTTCTATATCTTCTGCCGTGGTCGGACATTGAGCTGAGCTCAGTTTCACACCTTGCAAAACAGGCAAGAACCCTTTCTTGGACTGATCCATTTTGAACTTCTTCAAAATCTTATCAAGATATGTGCTTTGTGAAAGACCTATGAGGCATCTCGATCTATCCCTATAGATCTTGATTCCTAATATATAAGCAGCTTCTCCAAGGTCCTTCATTGGAAAACTCTTATTCAAGTAGGCCTTAATGCTGTCCAAAAGTTCTATATCATTTCCCATCAAAAGTATGTCATCTACATATAGTATGAGAAATGCTATAGAGCTCCCACTCACTTTCTTGTAAACACAGGCTTCTCCATAAGTCTGTGTAAACCCAAACGCTTTGATCATCTCATCAAAACGAATGTTCCAACTCCAAGATGCTTGCACCAGCCCATAAATCGAGCGTTGGAGCCTGCACACCTTGTCAGCATTTTTAGGATCGACAAAACCTTCCGGCTGCACCATATACAATTCTTCCTTAAGGAAACCATTAAGGAATGCCGTTTTGACGTCCATTTGCCAAATTTCATAATCATAAAATGCGACAATTGCTAACATGATTCGGATGGACTTCAGCTTCGCTACCGGTGAGAAAGTCTCATCGTAGTCAACCCCTTGAACTTGTCGATAACCCTTAGCGACAAGCCGAGCTTTATAGATGGTCACATTACCATCCGCGTCTGTCTTCTTCTTAAAGATCCATTTATTTTCTATGGCTCGCCGTTCTACGGGCAAGTCAGTCAAAGTCCATACTTCGTTTTCATACATGGATCCTATCTCGGATTTCATGGCTTCTAGCCATTTGTCGGAATCCGGGCCCGCCATCGCTTCTTCATAGTTCGAAGGTTCACTGTTGTCTAACAACATGATTTCCAAGACAGGGTTGCCGTACCACTCTGGTGTGGAACGTGTCCTTGTGGACCTTCGAATTTCAGTAGGAGCTTGATCAGAAGTATCTTGATCATTATCATTAACTTCCTCTCTAGCCGGTGCAGGCACCTCAGGAACATTTTCTTGAGTTGCGCCATTTTCCGGTTCAGGAGGTAATACTTCATCAAGCTCTACTTTCCTCCCACTTACTTCTTTCGAGAGAAACTCTTTCTCCAAAAAGGACCCATTCTTGGCAACAAAGATCTTGCCTTCGGATCTGAGGTAGAAGATATACCCAACAGTTTCTTTAGGGTATCCTATGAAGACGCATTTTTCCGATTTGGGTTCGAGCTTTTCAGGTTGAAGTTTCCTGACATAAGCATCGCATCCCCAAACTTTTAGAAACGACAGCTTAGGTTTCTACCCAAACCACAATTCATACGGTGTCGTCTCAACGGATTTCGACGGTGCCCTATTTAAAGTGAATGCGGCAGTCTCTAAAGCATAGCCCCAAAAAGATAGTGGTAAATCGGCAAGAGACATCATAGATCGTACCATATCTAATAGAGTGCGATTACGACGTTCGGACACACCATTACGCTGAGGTGTTCCAGGCGGCGTGAGTTGTGAAACTATTCCACATTTTCTTAAGTGTGTACCAAACTCGTGACTCAAGTATTCTCCTCCATGATCTGATCGTAGAAACTTGATTTTCCTGTCACGTTGATTCTCAACTTCACTCTGAAATTCCTTGAACTTTTCAAAGGTCTCAGACTTGTGTTTCATTAAGTAGACATACCCATATCTACTCAAGTCATCAGTGAGGGTGAGAACATAACGATAGCCACCGCGAGCCTCAACACTCATTGGACCGCACACATCAGTATGTATGATTTCCAATAAGTTGGTTGCTCGCTCCATTGTTCCTGAGAATGGAGTCTTGGTCATTTTACCCATGAGGCATGGTTCGCACGTGTCAAATGATTCGTAATCATGAGACTCTAAAAGTCCATCAGCATGGAGCTTCTTCATGCATTTGACACCTATGTGACCAAGGCGGCAGTGCCACAAGTATGTGGGACTATCACTATCAATCTTACATCTTTTGGTACTTACACTATGAATATGTGTAGCATTACGTTCGAGATTCATAAAGAATAAACCATTCACCATCGGAGCATGACCATAAAACATATCTCTCATATAAATAGAACAACCATTATTCTCGGATTTAAATGAGTAGCCATCTCGAATTAAACGAGATCCTGATACAATGTTCATGCTCAAACTTGGCACAAAATAACAATTATTGAGGTTCAAAACTAATCCCGTAGGTAAATGTAGAGGTAGCGTGCCGACGGCGATCACATCGACCTTGGAACCATTCCCGACGCGCATCGTCACCTCGTCCTTCGCCAGTCTCCGTTTATTCCGCAGCTCCTGCTGTGTGTTACAAATATGAGCAACGGCACCGGTATGAAATACCCAGGAGTCACTACGATTACTGGTAAGGTACACATCAATTACATGTATATCAAATATACCATTGGTTTTGCCGGCCTTCTTGTCCGCTAAGTATTTGGGGCAGTTCCGCTTCCAGTGACCACTTTCCTTGCAATAAAAGCACTCAGTCTCGGGCTTGGGTCCATTCTTTGGCTTCTTCCCGGCAGCTTGCTTGCTGGGCGCGGCAACTACCTTGCCGTCTTTCTTGAAGTTCTTTTTACCCTTGCCCTTCTTGAACTTAGTGGTTTTATTGACCATCAACACTTGATGTTCCTTCTTGACTTCTACCTCTGCTGATTTCAGCATAGCAAATACTTCAGGAATGGTCTTTTCCATCCCCTGCATATTGAAGTTCATCACAAAGCTCTTGTAGCTTGGTGGAAGCGACTGGAGGATTCTGTCAATGACCGCATCATCCGGGAGATTAACTCCCAGCTGAGTCAAGCGGTTATGTAACCCAGACATAGTGAGTATGTGCTCACTGACAGAACTATTTTCCTCCATCTTACAGCTGAAGAATTTGTCGGAGACTTCATATCTCTCGACCCGGGCATGAGCTTGGAAAACCATTTTCAGCTCTTCGAACATCTCATATGCTCCATGTCTCTCAAAACACTTTTGGAGCCCCGGCTCTAAGCTGTAAAGCATGCCGCACTGAACGAGGGAGTAGTCATCGGAACGTGCCTGCCAAGCATTCATAACGTCTTGTTCTGCAGGGAGGATAGGTGCGTCCCCCAGCGGTGCTTGTAGGACATAATCTTTCTTGGCAGCTATGAGGATGATCCTTAGGTTCCGGACCCAGTCCGTATAGTTGCTGCCATCGTCTTTCAGCTTGGTTTTCTCTAGGAACGCGTTGAAGTTGAGGACTACGTTGGCCATTTGATCTACAAGACATATTGTAAAATATTTAGACTAAGTTCATGATAATTAAGTTCATCTAATCAAATTATAATGAACTCCCACTCAGATTTGACATCCCTTTGGTCATCTAAGTGTTACACGATCCGAGTCGACTAGGCCGTGTCCGATCATCACGTGAGACGGACTAGTCATCGTCGGTGAACATTCTCATGTTGATCGTATCTTCCATACGACTCGTGTTCGACCTTTCGGTCTCCGTGTTCCGAGGCCATGTCTGTACATGCTAGGCTCGTCAAGTTAACCCTAAGTGTTTTCGCTGTGTAAAACTGTCTTACACCCGTTGTATGTGAACGTAAGGATCTATCACACCCGATCATCACGTGGTGCTTCGAAACGACGAACTTTAGCAACGGTGCACAGTTAGGGGAGAACACTTCTTGAAATTGTTGTAAGGGATCATCTTATTTACTACCGTCGTCCTAAGTAAACAAGATGCATAAAACATAATAAACATCACATGCAATTATATAAAGTAGTGACATGATATGGCCAATATCATATAGCTCCTTTGATCTTCATCTTCGGGGCTCCATGATCATCTTGTCACCGGCATGACACCATGATCTCCATCATCATGATCTCCATCATCGTGTCTTCATGAAGTTGTCACGCCAACGACTACTTCTACTTCTATGACTAACGCGTTTAGTAATAAAGTAAAGTAGTTTACATGGCGTTCTTCAATGACACGCAGGTCATACAAAAAATAAAGACAACTCCTATGGCTCCTGGCGGTTGTCATACTCATCGACATGCAAGTCGTGATTCCTATTACAATAGCATGAACATCTCATACATGACATATAGATCATTCATCATTCATCACAACTTTGGCCATATCATATCACAAAGCACTTGCTGCAAAAACAAGTTAGACGTTCTCTAATTGTTGTTGCAAGTTTTACGTGGCTGAAGTAGGGTTCTAGCAAGAACGTTTTCTTACCTACGTGAAAGCCACAACGTGATTTGTCAACTTCTATTTACCCTTCATAAGGACCCTTTTCATCGAATCCGCTTCAACTAAAGTAGGAGAGACAAACACCCGCCAGCCACCTTATGCAACTAGTGCATGTTAGTCGGTGGAACCGGTCTCACGTAAGCGTACGTGTAAGGTTGGTCCAGGCCGCTTCATCCCACAATACCGCTGAAGCAAGATAAGACTAGTAGCGGCAAGAAAGTTGACAAATCTACGCCCACAACAAATTGTGTTCTACTCGTGCAAGAAGAACTACGCATAGACCTAGCTCATGATGCCACTGTTGGGGAACGTTGCAGAAAACAAAAAATTTCCTACGGTTTCACCAAGATCCATTTATGAGTTCATCTAGCAACGAGTGATTAGATGCATCTACATACCTTGTAGATCGCGAGCGGAAGCGTTCAAAGAACGGGGATGATGTAGTCGAACACGACGTGATCCAAATCACCGGAGATCCTAGCACCGAACGGACGGCACCTCCGCGTTCAACACACGTACGGAACAGCCACGTCTCCTCCTTCTTGATCCAGCAAGGGGGGAGGAGAGGTTGAGGGAGATGGCACCAGCAGCAGCACGACGACATGGTGTTGATGGAGCTGCAGTACTCCGGTAGGGCTACGCCAAGCACTATGGAGGAGGAGGAGGTGTTGGAGAGGGAGAAGGAGGCAACCAAAGGCCAAGGTATGAAGACCCTCCTTTCCCCCACTATATATAGGAGGGACAAGGGGGTGGCCGGCCCTAGGAGATCCAATCTCCTAGGGGGGC
>NC_041383.1:610840114-610861026 GCF_002162155.2 Triticum dicoccoides
CCCAAGGCACCTAGGAGGTGCCTTCCCCTCCTAGGACTCTTCCCCCCTCAAACCCTAGGCGCATGGGCCTATGTGGGGCTGGTGCCCTTGGCCCATGTAGGCCAAGGCGCACCCCCTACAGCCCATGTGGCCCCCCGGGACAGGTGGACCCACCCGGTGGACCCCCGGGACCCTTCCGGTGGTCCCGGTACAATACCGATAACCCCGAAACTTGTCCCGATGCCCGAAACAGGACTTCCCATATATAAATCTTTACCTCCGGACCATTCCGGAACTCCTCGTGATGTCCGGGATCTCATCCGGGACTTCGAACAACATTCGGGTTACTGCATATACATATCCCTACAACCCTAGCGTCACTGAACCTTAAGTGTGTAGACCCTACGGGTTCGGGAGACATGTAGACATGACCGAGATCGCTCTCCGGTCAATAACCAACAGCGGGATCTGGATACCCATGTTGGCTCCCACATGCTCCACGATGATCTCATCGGATGAACCACGATGTCGAGGATTTAATCAACCCCGTATGCAATTCCCTTTGTCAATCGATATGTTACTTGCCCGAGATCCGATCGTCGGTATCCCAATACCTCGTTCAATCTCGTTACCGGCAAGTCACTTTACTCGTACCGTAATGCATGATCCCGTGACCAGACACTTGGTCACTTTGAGCTCATTATGATGATGCATTACCGAGTGGGCCCAGTGATATCTCTCCGTCATACGGAGTGACAAATCCCAGTCTCGGTCCGTGTCAACCCAACAGACACTTTCGGAGATACCTGTAATGCACCTTTATAGTCACCCAGTTACGTTGTGACGTTTGATACACCCAAAGCACTCCTACGGTATCCGGGAGTTACACGATCTCATGGTCAAAGGAAAAGATACTTGACATTAGAAAAGCTCTAGCAAACGAACTACACGATCTCACGCTATGCTTAGGATTGGGTCTTGTCCATCACATCATTATCCTAATGATGTGATCCCGTTATCAATGACACCAATGTCCATAGCCAGGAAACCATGACTATCTATTGATCAACGAGCTAGTCAACTAGAGGCTTACTAGGGACATGTTGGTGTCTGTTATTCACACATGTATTACGATTTTCGGATAATACAATTATAGCATGAATAAAGACAATTATCATGAACAAAGAAATATAATAATGCTTTTATTATTGCCTCTAGGGCATATTTCCAACATGGACGTCGATCATGATGATCGAGTCACTGAACATAAATCAGAGCAATGGGACAAGGTGGGGGTCACTGATGGATCTCTAACCAACCTATACTAAGCATTTTAGAATAAGTAGGTAAGGTATGAAAGCAGGTAACGAAAACAGGCTATGCATCAGAATAGGATCATACAAAAGTGGTAGCAGTTCTAATGCAAGCAAGAGAGGGAAAGAAATGGGCGATATCGGAATGAACAAGGGGGTTTTGCATGACTAGAAGCTCTGGTGCAAAGGAAGAAGTGTCGCCGGCGGCGTAGTCGATCACAGGGGCATCATTGGTCTCGGGGTCTATCGGAGAGAAGAGGGGGAAGAAACAGTAACTACAGTGCAAACAAATGCATCACTAAGCATGACATGTCGATATGCAGAGCTAGCGTTGACCTAACGTAGTGCTACACGTTGCAATGGGAGGGGAAAAACATCCGAGGATGAATTCCCGGCGTTAGGCACATTCTGGACAAGTGAAAGAAAGGGGACGGTTCCATGTTCAGCATGCTAGGGGCATGTGACACATAAGCGGGCCAAGTATTCGGATTCGCTGGATTTTTCTGAGAAACTTTCATGTAGAAAACATTTTTATCCGAGTTACAAATTGTTTTCTATGATTTATCAAAGTTTAAAGCATTTTCTGAAATTTCTGGATTTAATATTAATTCTAAAATATACCAGTTAAACACTGGGTGCACCCGGTGCAGTGCACCCATAGGTGCACCAGGGGCTGACAATGGGCCCAGTCAACTGTTGACTCAGCAGTTGACTGGTCCATGGTTGACCAGTCAGCTGGCTCGGCGGGACCCGCGTGTCAGTGACTCGGTTTATAACTAACAGTTTATTTCCTTTAATTAAATGGTTCTAATTAAGCAGCGGGTCCCATTGTCATAGATAGGGCAGGAAATTAAGCGTGTGATTAACCTAATCTGATGATGCCATGTCAGCGTAACCACCGGCGCTAATCCGGCGGCTCCGGCGATCGCCAGCAGGCCGACTCCGGCCACGGGAGCTCGCGTAGGTGGTGGCATTCGAATGATCGCTCGCAGGCGAGTCGAATGGTGGCTGTGGGGGAGCCGGTGGTGGGCTGTGGCGGCGGCGTCAGCAAGTGGTGGGCGGCGCGCGAGCGGGCGAGCTGCGGCAAGTAGCGAGCAGCAGGAGCGGCGGTTGGAGCGAGAGGAGGCGACGCATGCGGGGCTGCGGCGAGGCCCGGGGGCAGAGCGGAGGCGCGGTCACGGGCAGAGGCGGACGCCCGTGGGGGCGCGTAGTGGGGGACTCGGTGGCCGCGGTGCGACAAGGGGAAGCAGGGGGACCACAGCAGCAGGGTAGGGAGCGGGGCAGAGGGAGGTGTGGGAAGAGGCGGGGATCGAGGTGCAGCCGCCGGAGACGTGCTGGGGCGAGGAGGAGGGCTGCCGGCACGGGCGAGCAGCGGCAGTGGGAGGTGGCACCCAGGGGCGGCCAGGAGCCGGAGCAGACGCGCACCGGAGCACAAGCATGACCACGACGAGGTTCGACGGTGCAGACATGGCCATGGTCAATGCTTGGCCTTGGTCCTAGCTAGCTACAACGCGAGATCTAGGTAAAGGGAGGAGGGGATGTGAGGCGGAGCTCACAGCGAGGCTGATAACGAGCTCGAGGAGGCCGCGGTTGGTCGGAGTAGTGCAGATCGGCCGATGATGCGCAGTGGCCGCCGTTGATGAAGACGCTCGATTGCGGTGATGATGTGCAGCTCTCGACGAACCTAGGTAACAGAACCTCCTGGACATCAGCTGGTGGCTCAGGGGAACCACGGCGCACGAAGACGATGATGGCTTGGCGATGGATTCGCTCAGGTGAGCTTCCGAACAAGAGGGGAGTGAGGGGAAGGGGGAAGTGGGCGCTAGTGTTTCATGGAGGGGCGCGGGGAAGGCCTTGTAGGCGTCAAGCAGGGTTGGATGGCCAACGCATGGACATTGGTGGCGTCGACACACGCGCTCTGTCCACAACGTCTAAATGAACAGAAGAAAGAAGAAGAGTGCTAAGTGGGCTGGGCCGTGAGGTTTAGGCCTTTTCTCTTTCTCCTTTTCTGATTTCTTTAATCTTTTCTGATTTGCAAAAATGTTAGGTCACAAAAGTCTTTTGTAAAACATGAAATTGTACCGCATAAATACTTCGCAATATTTGGCACCGCCATAAAAAGGTTTTGCGGCAAGATAATTTATTTAAACTTTATACAATTGAAAATAGATTAATGGGCTGTTTTGGGCACTGTTTTAAAACCTAGGGGCACTTTTGGGAATTTAGGTGATGTTGTTTTCCTCAACCTAATTACTTAGGAATTATTTGATAAATTATGAACTATTTTGTTTGTATTATTGACGACGTAAATTTTGACTTAAAATTTAACTTGAATCTGAGTTTGTTTTGAAACAAAGTGAGGATTAGACTCTTAATTGTGGTGACACAGCATCATTAGGCAAGAGCTTACTGTAACATGATTCTCGGGGTGTTACACACTCCCCTCCCTTGGTTCTTCATCAGCCTGAGCTTGCATGGTCAGGCCCTACGTCTACCTTTGGGATGGACGAGGGCATGGCCAAGGACCTGGCGCCGAAGGCTACGACTATGGACGACGTGATTGCGTTTGGTGGGATCATGAACCCAGTTTCGGTTGACAGGCATGTCAGTAACTGAGTTCAGGCCCAGCCGGACGTTGATGGTCTGTAGTTAGGGCGTGCTATGAGTGCCGCCAAGCTTCGAGATCTCAAGGCGACTACATGTTTGTTTGTCAATACCAGTTGTTCTATTTTGTATTTTTCTGAGCATGAGATCCTTAGTAATGCAACCTACTTAGGAGTTTCACTTGGGTCAAATGGGAAAGCAGATGCAAAATCTATTAATCATTTATTAGACTTGGAGGCTGAGAGAGCAACTGAGATTATTTGCAATATTGCGGTAGTCAAACCTATGAATGAGAGTGAGATCAATAGTTTGGGACTTTCATGCCTAGAGGGCTTGTGTGCAGACCTAGCTCCTTCTTCGGAGGCTGAACAGTTATAAGGAGTAGAGCCCAAGGGAGATAGAGTCCATGTCCCACTAGAGAGTATAACACAAGCTGCTACCAGTCTCGCGGACGTGAACATGATGGCGGATAAACCAAAACGTTCCCGGAAGAGGAAGGTTTATCCGACATCAGCAGTATGGAGAAGTGTGAGGGTCAAGCATACAAAAAAAAATCATGATGACCAATGAAAGGAATTTTTTGGAATAGCAGAGGTCTTGCTGACTTGGCTAAAAAAAGTTCCTTGCATATGCGTCAGTTGAGCACAAATTAGATTTTATTGCCCTCACCGAAATTGGTAGAGATAACTTCACCTCACAATTCCTAGGGACCTTATCAAGTGGAATTGATTTCGACTGGCATTGTTTGCCTCTTAGAGGATGATCCGGTGGGATCTTATTGGGGGTGAAGTGTGAAACTCTAGAGGTCATCAATGTGGTGCAAGGAGATTACGCTGTTAAATTTTGGGTGAGATCCAAATTGGATGGTTTTAGGTGGGCTCTAGTGGCCGTGCATGGCATAGCCCAACCTGAATTCAAACCTAACTTCCTAGCTGATCTAGTTAGGATATGTGCGGAGGAAAGGTTGCCAATTTTAGTTGGAGGTGATTTTAACATCATCAGAAGGAGAGAAGAGAAGAACAATGATAATTACGATGGCCAGTGATCATTTATGTTTAATGTGATTATTGAAAGTCTCAACCCGCGAGAGATCGAGCTTACGGGTAGATAATTCACGTGGGCAAACTCTTTACCTATTCCGACTTATGAGAAGTTGGACAGAATGCTGACTAGTGTGGAATGGGAACAAAAATACCCTTTGGTATCGGTGCATGATATGCAACGTGCAATCTCTGACCACACACCCTTGTTGCTGGACTTGAGTGAAGCGACTCATATAGGAAACAAGAATCTCTTCTCTTTTGAACTAAGTTGGTTCGAAAAGGGGGTCCTTGGATATCATTGCAAGGGAATGTGCTAAGCCTGTTAGTGGTAAGTACCCTATTGAACGGTGGCAAAATAAGATCCGACATCTTCGACAATTTTTAAGGGGTTGGGCCAGAAATGAACGTGGGTTTTATAAGCAAGAAAGACATACTAATCCAACTGATCGACACTTTAGATCTCAAAGCAGAATCTAACCTTCTCAATAGGTTTGAGCAAGCCACTAAGGCTGAGGCTGAGCACCAACTCCATGTTCTTCTTAGAGAAGAAGAAACGAAGTGGGCTATGCGTGCGAAGGTTCTCAAAGTCATGCAAGGGGATGACAATACTCAATTTGTCCACATGATTTCAAATGGCAAGCATAGGAAAAAGAAAATCATCTAACTAGAGCGGGATGAAGGGACGGTCGTGGGGCATGAGAACCTTAAGCTTTATATCTCCAACTATTATAAACAACTCTTTGGGCCTCCTGTGGAAAACGATGTGTCCCTCGACGAGCTCGTGGTTGAGGACATTCCTCAACTTCGGTCAGATGAAAATGAGATTTGACTACACCATTTTGAGACAAAGAGGTGTTTGAGGCGATTTCACAAATGAACCCGAATAAGGAACCAGGACCAAATGGGTTCCCTGCCGAATTCTATAAGAAATGTTGGCATACTATAAAAGGAGACCTATTACCCATGTTCCAGGACTTTTTCAATGGTCACTTGCAATTATTCCATCTTAACTTTGGAATGATAGCTTTGTTGCCAAAGAAGGACGGAGCAGTACGTAGAACAGTTTAGACCGATATGTCTTCTCAATGTGATTTTCAAAATATTCATGAAAGTTGCAACTAATAGATTAACTCATATTGCCCACTCGATGGTGCAACCGAGTCAGGCGACTTTAATGCCTGGGAGACACATCCTAGAAGTGGTGGTTGCCTTACATGAAACTCTTCATGAAATTCACTCGAAGAAACTATATGGGGTAATCTTCAAGGTGGATTTTGAGAAGGCATATGACAAGGTCAAATGGCCTTTCTTACAGCAGGCAATGCGCATGAAAGGGTTTGATGAAAAATGGAGGAGGCAGGTGGACTCCTTCATACAAAAGGGTAGTGTTGGGATTAAGGTGAACGACGACGTGGGTAATTATTTCCAAACTCGCAAAGGCTTAAGACAAGGGGATCCTATGTCTCCTATTCTATTCAATATTGTGGCTGATATGTTGGTCGTGCTCATATGCAGGGCCGAGGAGAATGGCCATGTAGGTGGACTAGTACCCCATCTGGTTGATGGTGGGGTTTTCATCTTACAATATGCTGACGACACTATTATTTTTATGGAACATGATATTGCAAAAGCTAGGAATATGAAACTAGTACTTTGTATTTTCAAACAAATGTCAGGGCTTAAGATTAATTTTAACAAGAACAAACTGTTCTGCTTTGGTAGGGCCAAAGAGGAGCAAGATGCATATAGGCACTTGTTTGGGTGTGAAATGGGATCACTACCGTTTAGCTATGTAGGGATCCGATTCACCACCGCAGACTTACTAATAAAGAATAGAAATGCATCAAGATCAATTTGAGAAAAAAAAACTAAGCTACTGGAAGGGTAATCTTATGTCCTATGGAGGTCGGATGGTGCTAATTAACTCGGTACTTACCAGTATGCCGATGTTTCTATTATCTTTCTTTGAAGTACCCAAATCGGTACGGAAAAGGTTAGATTTTTATATGTCTCGATTCTTCTAGCAGTCTGATGAGGTTAAATCATAGTACTACTTGGAAAGATGGGATATCATTTGCAGACCCAAGGACCAGGGGGGCTTGGGATAGAAAACCTGGAGGTTTAAAACAAATGCCTACTGAGCAAATGGTTGTATATGTTATCAGTAGAGACTAAAGGAATGTGGCACAACTTTTCTGGAAAAAATATTTACACTCTAAATCTCCGGCCCAGGTTACCGTGAGACCTAATGACTCGCTATTGTGGAAGGGGCTAATGAAGATAAAAGATATCTTCTTTCATAGAGCAAAATTTGTTGTTGGTGCTGGTACCACAACAAGATTTTGGGAGGACACATGGTTAGGGGAATGCCGCTAGCCTTACAATATCCAACCTTGTATAATATTGCGCAACGTAGAGGTGACTACGTGGCTACAATATTACAAGCGGTACCGTTAAATATCCAGTTTAGGAGGTCCTTAGTTGGGGAGCGTTCGAACTCCTGGCTGCACCTTTTGAGAAGATTGATGGATGTTCAACTCTCCGACCAGCCCGACGCTTTTCGAGTAGAAGTTAACTGCAAATAGGGTGTTTACGGTAAAATCTTTATACTTGGATCTAATCAACTCTGGCCCAATCCCAAGATCGATTCATATTTGGAAGATTAAGGTTCCCTTGCGAATTAAATTTTCACGTGGTTTGTCCACAAGCAAGTGATTCTTACCAAAGACAATTTGGTTAGGCGAAGATGGGTAGGAAGTGCACGTTGTTGCTTCTGTGATCGAGATAAAACGATACATCACCTTTTCATTGACTACCATCTCGCTAAGTTGCTTTGGCGTACCACTCATATAGCCATCAATATTACTCATCCAGACAGCATTGAAACGTTATTTGAGACGTGGTTAACTGGAGTAGACTCAGCTATTGTGGCACAACTTCGGATAGGAATATGTGCTTTATTGTGGGCTATATGGAACTGCAGGAATGATATGATCTTTAACAGACAAAATATTTTAAATTTCTTGCAGGTCATCTTCAGAGCTACGGCATGGATCCGTACGTGGTCGTTACTCACTCCTACGGCCTTCAGTGAGCCTTTGGTTACTGGGTGCAACCGTTAGGAGATGGTAGCACGGGGTATTTTCAACCGGTTTGGATGGCGCCCATTAATAGGATAGGTGTCTAGTCATCTTATCATGTTTTTATGCCGGTTGTGGATTTTTTAATTCAGACTTTTGTTTTATTTCACTCCGCTAGTGAGCTGGACTATTTTCAGACTTTGTACTCCATTGGAACATTTTAATATGGTCGTATGCATCTATCTGATGCAAAGGCCGGATGATCCTCCTTCTAAAAAAATCCATTGGCCGAGTTGCTCCAGCGTTTTCACCGACAACACATTTGTTAGCAATCACTTCTATGTTTCTCTTGCCGTCGCAGAACATCCTGTTCAAGTAAGAGCACACTCTACTTGACCATCTTAATTTATACTTCCTCATAATTCGTGATGTGATAAGATACCATAAATAAAAAACTAAAAAAATGTTTGGCTTGCAAATGTAGTAATTCAGTGATTTTTGGAGATATGAGATAACATTGCTTCAGCATGTAGGATATTTTCATCTAGCAAATCCAATAATCGTGGGGAAAACTTTGTTTTTGCCGCTCTAGTTTTTGCCCACTTTACTTATGCCACTCTAGAATTTGACATTTCGCTTTTGCCACCCTTAGCTTTTGACAATATATCACAATTGACATTCCGTGGCAAAAGCAAAATTTTCAGAGTGGCAATTGTGATACATTATATAAAGCTTAGAATGGCAAAAGTGAAATAAAAATTGTTGATTTTGCCATGTAATGGCATTTGCGATGTATTGTCAAAAATTAAGAGTACCAAAAGTGAGATGTCAAATTCTAGAGTGGCATAAGCAAAATGGGCAAAAACTAGTGGCAAAAACAAAATATTCCTATAACCATGTACGATATTCAGTTCAGTACAAGTGCAGGGTAGTTTCTTCTCACACTTAAGTATACAGCTGTATTTCTTCTAGCGTAAATCACCGGCAAGGTCCTTTTGTTGTTTTTACTGCATCGTTCATGGATTTGTATGCACATATCTAAATGCTCCTTGTACAGAGAAATCGATGTACATGTAAGGTTTATAATGCAAATATTAGCACCATTGGCTTTGCGGTGAGATTAATCATTCTGAATTATCCTTTTGACTCCAATGAATTATCATTACCAGGCCCATTGTCTTTGCAATCTGTTCTATTTTAATTCAGTGTGACGTGTTTTTCTCATTTGTTGGTCAGTCCATTATTCGTGTCTCTTGCCAATGCTATGGCTATTGTATTTATTTCTATTGGCATACATTGTGTGAAGAACAACGAGTTGCTTCAATGCCACTTTGTCATGGACTCATGGTGGATGAAGGGGTCGATGATTATAGTGAGCTTGGCTTTTGAACTGGACATGGTTGGTTTGATTTTCATTTTTGTGCATGTGGTTTCTGGTTTGTAGGCTCAAGTACTCTATTCTTTTCACATCTGCAATGATGCCTAACTGTTTTTTCATGGTGTCCCTTTCATATTTCTGTAGATGTGATTGTATAGCAACGGCGGTATCACCAGCTATCACCATCAATGTGAAAGGACGTCCAACATTGAAGAGAACCTTGCGACTAATACAATGTCTCGCTTGCTTTACTCTGTGATAACCACGGCTTCGAGATTTTTCTTATGCATGACCTGAATTTCTCATGCCGGGAGTATTCGCAAAAAAAAAAGCTTCGCTTCTAATTGTGTTTTCTCATTTCCAGGGAGGTGGCTACAATAGCTATTTGGAGTGAAAATGTTGAAGCTTTTGATGCAGACATACTTATTCATTAGTTCCAGGGAATAATAGGTGAGGCCTGCCAATGTCATCTTAGATATTTCTCGCAAAAAAAAGTCATCTTAGATATAGTGAAGGTTGTATATTTTTAGTTAGACTATTTGTATGCATTTGTTATACAAATCATCATGGTGGGATGGCAAGCAAATCATACAAATACCTTCACTCTACAAACTTTGTCATCTTTTCCCGAGTAGATATTTCATCCAAGAGTTAAATAGTTTTTGTACGAATTTTTACTATGTTCTTCCGTAATGACAAACTTTGGTGTTTGCACCTTCATTTTCAAATAAACCTCTAATATCTAGAGATGTTACTGGCTTGAAGTGAGTTATTGTAGAATTGTTCAGGTAGAATATTTTGTTGTTGAAAGTTAAAGACATCTTGGTTGCATGTAATAGTCAACATTGTGTCCCCATTTACAAGTAAAACGGTGCAGCAAAGCGCGCGTCTGCTTCTAGTCTTATACCAAGCACGCTACCCGCTTGCTCGCCGGGGCGACACACGAACACGGAGCGGGCCATCCATTTTAAGCGTGAGCATCGGGCGGTACCCCATCATCGAGTCGCGCTCCCACATCTCAAACCTGTAGAGGCAGAGAAGAACAGCCGCAAATATCTTCATCTACCTGTACGCAAACTCCTTCCCCAGGCAGATCCGAGGCCCCGCCTATGTCAAACAACAGCACAAGCATACACGTCACGTGAATATGGATAACTCTATCTGAGCCAGGTCGTCGTGTAGTCCTGTGATGATTTAGTTATGTGTCCCACCTGGAATGCCGTGAACTTGTAGGGGCTCTCCGGGACGAACACGCCGTCGCCGTCGAGCCACCGATCCGGCCTGAACTCCTCGGCGTCGTCGCCCCACAGGAACTTCATCCTGCCCATCGGGTACGGCTGGTAGTTCACCATGTCCCCTTTCCTCACGGCGTGGCCGTCCGGCAGCGTGTCATCAGAAAAGCAGTACTTGACATCCTACACCAACAAAACCATACTAATCGTGACGTCCGGGCCACATAGCACACAAGGAAATTAATGCGCCAGGGATCGGGTCAACTCACGATGGGCACCGCCGGGTACAGCCGGAGGGTCTCCGTCAGCGCGGCGTGGAGGTACGGCATGTTGCTGATGGCGTCTTCTGTCAGGCACGCCGTGAGTTCTTGGACGCCGACGTCCCGGTCGCCGCTGGTGGCCTCGCGCACCTCCCTCGCGATTTTGTCCTGGATGCGCTGGTTGCTGCACAGCACGTAGAGGAACCACGACAGCGTCCCCGCCGACGTGTCGCGGCCGGCGATCACGAAGTTCAGTATGATGTCCCGGAGGTACTTGTTGTCGAAGCAGCCGGGGTCTTTCTCCCTCTCCAGCAGGAATCTCGACAGTATGTCCTCTTTCTTGGCCTGCCAAGTCAGTAAATGTCACGACGCCAGGCCAGATTTGGTACTGCCAGGCGGCGATGCGATGTTCGCAAGAGGAAAAGAGCTTACGAATTCGTGTTCATCTCTGCCCATCTGCTCGACCTTCTTGTCGATGACGGCGTACACGAAGTCGTTGATGGTGCGCACCGACCGCTTCATGGCCGCCTCCGACGAGACGTTGAGGAGCCTCTTGGCCTTCCAGAGCGGGTCGAAGAACCGGTACAGCACCTGCTCGTTGGCGTCGTCGAACGCCCGGGCGAACGCCGCGCTCTCCTGGCTGGACTGGGACAGCCCGCCCAGGTTGACTCCGAACCCAATCGTGAAGAGATCGAGTCCAGCGTCGACCGCATGAACAGATCGTGCATGTCCACCCTCTCCCCGGCGGCGGCGGCGGCGGCCACGATGCCCGCGAGCTCGGCGGCCGTGGTCCCGGAACACGCCGCTGCTGTACTCGCGGAGCACCCGGGTGGAGAACTCGAAGCTCGCGACCTTGCGCTGGTGCCGCCACATGGCGCCGTCCACGTTGAAGATGCCGTCGCCGAGGAGGTCCTCCAGCACGTCGTGGGTCATGGTGCCCTTGCCGTAGTTGGCGAAGTTGGTGCGGAGGATGTACTCGACGTTGGCGGGCTCGACGGTGTACACGTAGTTGCAGGTCGGGGTGAGCATGCGGAAGGTGCGGTACCTCTGGGAGAGCTCCGTCTGGTACTCGGCCAGGCGGCCGAAGTTGAAGAGCTGGTGGAGCATGGTGCCGGCCACTGGCGGGTAGTTCCGTCGCTTGCCGAGCAGGGCGTGGCGCGCCAGGTACAGGGCCAGGAGGAGCAGCGAGAGCGCCAGCAGCGTGGGCTGCTGGCTCAGCGGTGGATCCATGGCCGTGAAGCGCCGCTCGGTCACGGTGCGGAGGACGCCGGGTGCGTCGCCGGGCGTGCTGGCGTGTGCAGTGTGGATTGTGGAGAATGAAGGCTTGGATGCGAGTGCGGTGCACATGAACGGGCAATTTGGTGCCGGGTGTGCGCCTTGTGTTCGTCTTCTCGTTTTCAATACACGTGAAGAAGACGCAAACCAGATCGTTGAGTCGACGTGCCGTTTGAGTTAACTATAATGACGACAACGAACACATATAATACAGTAAGAAAGTTTGGAACGAAAAGGAATAGCCAAAACCTCAGAAAAATCCAACAGTTGCGTTGTAAATTGTAAACCCCACATCATGATTCAGGACAAGCCAATTGGGTGCTTAAAATAGGCAGAAGTCAGATCTGAATAGGTCATCGCTTCGTTTCGTCTGCTTCCACTTCCGAGTAATCTCATTGTTAGAGAAAAAAACGAGAGCCCTCCCTCAAAAAAAAAAAAAACGAGAGCCCGTGGAGATATCCTTTTTGCCTTTTTTTTTCTTCCTTTGCACCCACACATAATATTAATCAATGTGCGTCTTCGTTTCATACGAGCGATTATTGAGAAAGGACGATGATAGGCGTCGGTGCGTCAGCCCAAATTTAGGCCAGTCGCTGCCCTACTGTTCGATTCGCCCTGTTACGGCCGTCACATACTGGTCCTTCTCCTTCCTCCCTTCTATCAAGGCACGTGATCTGGAAACAACACCCCCCCCCCTCGGTGTTCGCCGGCCATCGCGTTCATCCCCCTTCCCGCCCATGCTCGTCGGTAGCGACCCCAACCCTCCATTGCCCGCCGTTTCGCCGCTCCTACTCGCCGGCCACTCGTGTCGACCACGCTTATCCCCCGACCGCCCCATGCTTCTGACATTGGTGACTGCAACTCACCCCGTCGGCCGCCCTTGCCACAAACTGGTTCGCTGGCATGGCCGGCCGCCCTTGCCGCAAACTGGTTCGCCGGCATGGTCGGCCGCCCTTGCCGCAAACTGGTTCGTCAGCATGGCCGACCGCCGCACGCAACATCGTTGGCCGCCGGTTGCAGCTCGATGCACGTCGTTCGTGCGTGGCCAGTCACCGTCGCCGTCACACGCCCTTGCAGCTTTTCTCAACGTCGATTCCAGATTTTGTGTCGCCGGTTCCAGCAAATTTCCTTCGTCCCAGCCACTTGATTCACCGGTTCCAGCTTTTTACTTCGCCAAAAGAAGCTTTTCTCAACGCGGGTGGAAGCTTCGCAGTGCCAGTTGTAGCAAAATCAGTCGTCGTCATAGAACCACACCCATTCCAGTTGCAACATAAAATTCTGCCGGTTCCAGCTTCTAAGACTGCCGGTTCCAGCAAAAATAGCTCGTCGGTGCCCCAACCCCATCGCTATTGTAGCAAAATCGATCACTGGTTGTAGCAAAATCGAACACCAGTTGTAGCTTTTGTGATTGCCGGTTGCAGCTCGCCGCATGGCTGTTTCCAGCACGCCAAGCAGTCGGTTCCAGCAAAACTCCATGGCAGGTTGCAATGTCGCCGTAGCAATTCTCCCTGGCTGTTCCAACATCTACCTTTGCCGGTCGCCACGGAGCAGTAAGAGATGCAGTTGAGAGAGGGAAAATTGAGGGGAGGACACTGGCTTGGGGGTCGGCTTCGGGAGTGCTCGTCGGAGAAGAGGAGGGGGGTTCGCTGGAGGAGATTGCCGGATCGAACTTCCATGGCAACTGGGGAGGTCGGGAAAAAGAAAGAAGACTCAGGAAAGGGAAGGAGAAGGACGCCGGGGTGGGGAAAGATATAACATGGTGGGCCCCTTGCGATTTGATTCGTTGTAGCCAGCGCGCCGAACACAAGCGTCTTCCATTGAGAAAACAATTTGAAAATCAAGCATCGGATTAATTTGAAAATCAAGACATGAATGTAATTAATTAGCAAAATTAACTACGTGTGCAATTAATTTGGTCCACCTAGAGATTTTTTGGTGCCGAATTAATGGAAAACCGAGTCATTAATGCAATTAATTGATTAGGCATGCAGTTAATTTAGAATGCATATAATTAGAGTGATGTAGAGATTTTTTTCTCAATTAGGCATGGAATTAATTAATTAGACAACCACTTAATTAAGCTCGTGAGTAATTAGACAACCAATTACTTATGCATGTAATTAATCAATCAATTAATTAGAAAGATATTTAATATGATCAAATCAATTTGAATGCGCTCAGGCTCTCGTTGACGTTGGCGATGGCTAGCAGGCTCATAACTATATGGTCGACCAACCTTTGTTAACATAAACAACGGTCACCATGCGCTCATGACATGTGTGACCAAGCGTTGGCCAAGATGGATGACAACCGTGATCTACACAATATCCACATGCTGAGATTGCGAAAACGTTCGTGTGTGAGGACCACAGTCGACGACGCTCGCGCGCCGAAAGTCGAGGGCTATAACTAAGGACAATCGGTCACACACAACCATGCTTGAAGTATTGTTTCATCCTATTACAACGCATGCGTATTTAGCTAGTTAATCAATAAAACAGAGTACATGATACGCCCAGCAAACTTTGTAGAAAGAAGCCCACATAAAACAATAGGTGAAGTATCTAGTAAAAATGACTTTTCAATGAAAATTTGAAAATTCCCACGCGAGCCATCAGATCTATAATAGACGCCACGAATTAAAGGCGGGATCCGTAAGCATCCCTATTCACGCAATGATTAGCCAAATCATTTGGGGATTTCCTTCCCCAACTCCGAGGCCGAGACTTCCCGCAGTGGCGAGACGCAAGGCGCGACGGCCACAACCGGCGGAGACGGGGGCGCGCACCGCGTCAGAGTTCGCTCTCATCAGCGGGGAGGGCTCACGAGAAGCCGGGGCGAAGACATCGTCGGGAGGAAGACGAGGATATCCGTGGCGGCCGAACATGCAGCTTGACCGGCGACGTAGACCGTGTGGCAGGGGAGTGGAATTGCATAGGTTACGCACACGCCGACCGCACCAGCCGTGGGGTGAAGTAAAGTGGTGCCATGCTATCAGCTCCACCAAGTTGTTGCGCCCAGTGATGGCGGGTGTGACCTACGAGTAGCCGCGTCCATCACATTAGTGTTCGGATGCATCGACCTCGAGCGGTAAGGCCAACTCCAATGCGCGACCCCAAATTGTCCAGCCGCGTCCATTTGGAGGTTAACTGACACAAATCGCGACCCAACGCGTGGGAGCAAACGAACAAATGTCCGTTTTTTTCCACCAGTGACCCATTCCCAGCCCAAATTTGGGCCGCATTTGCGTCGAAAAGGACAATGCATGGATGGGCGGGACATGCGCCCTTGTCCTCCCCTGGCTCTCCCGTTGAAGACACAATGTGCCCACTTTCCCTCCATTTCCCAAAACCCTCCCGTGCTCCCCTTCCCTCCCTCCTTCCATGGTCGGTGCTGCGAAGAAACCCGGCTACGAGGCCGCCACCACCTCCCACCCCACGACGAAGAAGAGGAATAAAGAGCGGTTGGAGCTCACGCTGGAGGAGGTCGTGCATCTAGACATTGAATCAGCCAAGAGGAGGGCCTGGCGGACCTGTTGCGGCGGAGAAGATCTCGCTACCGACTTCGCCGCCAAGGCCGCGCCCACATACCACAAGGCCGCTTTGGACCAGAACGAGACATCCTCGCCAAGGCCACATAGGCAGCGACGACGTAGGCCCTCGTCATGCTAGGGTTGTGCCGACCCGGGCCGACCATTCTCTCTGTCGTCGCCATGGCCGCGGTGAGCATAGGCTCGTCGCCCGTTCGCCCTCCGTAGTACCAATCGCCGAGCTCCTACATAACACCGGAGACGCTCGGTTTTCATCCGCCGCTATTGCATGGCCAGACCCGGTTCTCCACATCGTCAGACGGCAGCCTAATCACGTCGGCCACCCTCGCCAACCTGGCCTCCATCGACCTCAATGCCACGCCTGGGTACAGTGGCGCTGGCTAGTCGTCCGGCGGTATGCAAAGGAAGCAGCCCCGTCGATTCCTACGGCCAACCTTCCCGACGCCCGCAACCTGTTCCACGAAATGCCCATCCCGACGCCGGTGGTCGACGACCCTAACTACACCGTGTTCATGGAGAACATCATCTAGGAGGGTCATGGCTAGGCCTTCCACCCCGATGGCCAAGGCTAAGGCTTCGATCCAGACAAGACCCAAAGCCAAGACAGTCACGGCCAAGATGGTGTCGACCACTACAGTGCCCACGAAGAAGAAGAGGCCGACGACCATGGCAAGTCATGGCATGAAGATGAGGACATGTATTGTGGAGATGAGGAAGAAGAGGTCGACATTGCGGAGGAGCTATTGTTTATCGATGAGCCCACCCAAAGAGCCTAGGCACAAAGGAGGAAGCAAAGCATTTGCACGGGATCATACAACAAAGAAGAGGACATGTTGATTTGCGAGGGTTGGATAGAAATAGGCCAAGATCCCAAGACCGATGCCGAGCAAAAAGGATTCGTCTTTCGGACGAGAGTTCATACAACCTTTCATGAACGGAGGAAGTTTGCGCCCTATAAGTTTGCGAGCAATCATGGCATCAACTCGAGAGATGGGGGTTCATTCGACAAGAATGCAACAAGTATTATGCTGCGGTTGAGAGTGTTGAAGCATGTCCCGTGAGTGGCCTAGGCGTGGGTGACTTGGTATGACCTCTTTTATTCATTGATATGTCATGTTCATGTTTGTTGCATCTTGTATAATTTGCTATTACATTTGTGGCCATCTCTTTGATTGTGTAGGCATTCCAATCTTTGGAAGCCCTCAAAGCCCGACATAAGAACAAGCCATTCACTCTCACCCATTATTGGTCGCTCATCAAAGATTGTCCGAAGTTCAAAGATCAATTTGCCGCTCTAAAGAAGAAAGGAGGGCTGGCGCCTGTGGCTGGGAATGGAGATATGCTCAAGAGGCCGAGGGGCAAGACCAACTCGAAGCTTGAGAGAAGCGTGACGCGGCATCTACCACTTTGCAAGAAACTTTGCACGGCATGATAACTCAAAATGAAGTGAGGGAGGAGAGGAAGCGCCAAGAAAAGGAGGAGCAAATGAAGATATACTTGGATCTCCAAACGAGGAAGCTTGACATGGAGGAGGCCGCCAAGAGGAGGAAGCTCGACAAGGAGAAGGCCGCCCAATCAAAGAAGCTCGCGATCGAGGCCACCAATGCCGACACCAAAGTAAAAGAAGTGGCGCTAGCAATCATGAGCATAAACTTGACCAACATGTCCCCGAAGAGAAAAAGTTGGTTCGTGAACCGACAAAACGAGATGTTCGACCAAGACGGCATGAATTAGGGAGGCCTCGGCCGGGGACTATGGTCATTCTTTTTGAAGGCTGGCAAGTGTGTCGGCCGCTCGCTTTGTTGCTAGTGAGAAAACTTGTTCATTTTGAAAGCTAGCTAGTGTGCCAGTCGCTCGCTTTGTCGTCAGCATGAAAACTTGGGGGTCGGCCATTTTGTAGGCTGGCATATGTTTGCCGGCCGCTGGCTTTGTTGCCGGCATGAACTATGGCCGCTGGTGACAAAAGTTCATTTGCAAAAAGTTTAAGGCGACCGGACCATATGCGTCCGCGATTGGACGCATGATCCAGACAAACCGGCCAGCCGCCTGATTGCCCTATCCAAATGAACAAAATCCAGACAAAATGGACGTCCGTTTGGGGTCGTGCGTGGAGTTGGCCAAACACGGCGGCCGCGGGCTGCCCCCATGCTACATATTTTTCTGAATAATTATACCCCAGTTTTCCAATTTCTCCGACGAAACGTTCAGGGCAGCCTCTGTTCTCTGAAGAATTGTAACATGAAAATGCTTAAGCTTGTACACTGATATTTGCTAATCTGTTAGTTCTAGACCTGAGCAAGTCTCCTGTAGTTTTTGAAAATGATTGTTCGGTGGTGATGAACACATTGAAAACCCTGAAGCATTTTGCTGTAGCACAATGATTGTTTGGTGCTGATGAACAAATTGAAAAACCTGAAGCACGAGTTAGCTGCGCTAGCTCGATCATCAGGGCTTTGTAATGTTTGGCTGGGTCTTGTCCCTCCGTTCATTTGTAACCTTGCTCGTAAAGACTGTAAACTGGGCTCATGTTTCTCAATACATGTATCTAGTGGTGGAATCGTTGCAAAAATATGTGTTTGTAGGAGGACATAGAATCTGAATACGCAACTTCGAAATCCTTGTGCAGTTTCAGCTTGATTAAATGTTGGCACAAAGCCCATAAATTAACATCTTTGTAAGTTTTGGACAATTTCAGCTCAATAAAGTATTGGCACACTGTTCATTCATAAATCACGGACCCCATGAACTTGCAGTTCCAAATAAGCAACTAGCCATGTCTCTATAAAGATAAAGCGAATGAGTGCTGGTGTTGAGTAATTTGAAGGTTGAGACGCACCCGGAGGAGGGTGAGCAGCAGCAGAGGCCCCGTCACGGACGACGGAGGGAAGGGCATAGCTCGAGTCACCACCGATGAAGGGCCAGTTGCTGCCGGCAGAGGGAACGACATGGCTCGATAGTCGCCATCGGAGGAGGACCTGACGCTGCCGACGGAGGGCCTATTACTGCCGGCAAAGGGCAAGGACTAATGGTCGCGGGAACACAGTTCTCCACTGCGACATACTCCTTCCTTTCTGGTTCAGAGGGCTTATGTCAATTTTTTATATTCCAATTTAAAGGGCTCATCTCCATCTTCAATTGAAATTCCGAGGCGCGTTAAAATCTTTGCGTGAAAGAATTAAAAAGTAACCCAGCAATGCATGTAACGTTCCTACTCATCATGGCCAAGCATGCATGCACTGTAATTAATCCAAATAAATGCATCAGTTTAATTTGGGTATTTTTGTAAAGCACGGAATACATTCCTCCACTCACTATGTGCCTTGGTCGATGACATTTCAGATTTGAGCCATGTAAACCGAAAAGGAGAGAGTAGATTGGAACGTGTGAACAGATCCCAGGAATACTCACGAAAGGATTTTTACTGCTTGATGATGGATAAGTTAGGAGGTTATTTGCTAATTGTGTTTAAGTGGATGCTTAGGGTTCCCACTGTTTGGTCCGTGGCATCCACTATAAATCTGATGGCCCATGTAGGAATTTCAGATTTTCATTGAATAGGATTATCAACAACCCACATAAGAGATATGCTTCTTTTGTGTCTTTTTTTTACATTCGTCGAAGCGGCGTTGTCTTGCTTATAGCGAGATAAAGGAAACCCCCGTCTTTGCCCTAGATAGGCCGGCCCATCGCGGGTGGAGGGTTCGCTCCTAGTGCACGTTCTTCTACTTTTTTTTTTGTTTATTGCTTTACTCAAATTTATGAAATGGATACATATTATATCCAAATATTTAAAAATAAGTAATTACTTATTAAAAGATGTCCATCCAGTGTAAAATAAATGCCCACACAAGTTTTAAAAAGTATTGGTTGCATTCAAAAAAATCATGACAATCAGAAAATGTCTGCTCATTTCGGAAAAGTTGTTATTCACATCGAAAATATTTATACACATGTAAAAAAAAAGACATGTATTAAAGAAAAAGGAAATAAGAAAAAACACAAAGAAAATAGTAAAGAAACACATATAAACCAACGAAAACAAAAGGAAACCGGTAAAAAACAAAAAAAATAGAAAAACAAACTAAAACAGAGGCATACTGCACTGACAGCCCACTCCCTCACGCCCAGAGATACATCTCGTCACTATTGAGAAATAGCGCAGGAAGTATATCTTGATTATAGTGAGATATAAGTTTTCCTTGCCTGAAACTTTTCCATGATCGCTAGAGTAATGGACTGTAATTACTAATTGAGGGTACTCCTGATCACTTCCCTCTTCTGAGGTTATCACAAGTGGCGTGCTTCATGTGCAGCATTTCTCGCAACTTCGGAGTTTTTCTTTTTTTTCGTAGATTCGTTTATTCAAACCGATTTATCTTTTAAACCGTCCATTCAAATCTTAAACTGTCTTCACTGTTGGATTCCTCGTGTCGAGATCTTCAAAACTAGATTCCATGTTGATAGATTTTTATGAACATTTTTCACGAAAAAATTGGACAAAAAAACCGGATCGAGAGCACGTTTCCCCCCCTTTTCGAAAGCCGTTTTCCAAGAGGCACAGTCATACCTCTCGCGGAAGTAAATCCATGCCTTTCATGGAAGGGGAAAAAGAGAAAACGTGTTCTTTTTCTTTTCCGAGAGGCACAGCCGTGCCTCTCGCGGAAGCAAAACCGTGTCTCTCACGAAAAAAAACTCGTTTTTTTCGTTTTCGAGAGGCACAGCCGTGCCTCTCGGGGAAGCAAAACCCTTCCTCTCACGGAAGGAAAAAATGCATTTATTTTCCGTTTCCGAGAGGCATAGTCGTGCCTCTCGAGGAAGCAAAAATGTGCCTCTCACAAAAGAAAAAAAAAGAGAAAATGCGTTTTTTCGTTTTTAAGAGGCACGGCCATGCCACTCGCGGAAGCCATGTTTTTCTGTGCAATTTTCTTGTTTCATTGTTTTGGGTCCAAAAGCTAAGGAAGACCGGTGAGAAACCAAAAACATGAAAAAATCCGAGAAAAGAACTATCTAAAAAGCAGAAAACACGTGCGAAGAAAAAAAGGAGGAAGTGTCCAAAGCGTGCCACGTGCTCTCAGTCCACCCCAAATGACTCTTGAGGAGGCTGGGAATGAGCGCTCACTGAGGTAGTTGCTCTCTTTTCTATTGTTAGTTCCCTCGCTCACATAGATGGTTTGGTTCACTGTTTTTCATTTTGTGTG
>NC_041383.1:610861167-610870963 GCF_002162155.2 Triticum dicoccoides
TTATCTAGATTTTTTTTGTTTTTCCCTCTCTTTTTCAGTTTCCCCTTTTTCTTTGTTGCACTTCAATTTTCTTTGTTTCTTCACCAGTTTCCTTCGATTTTTTTGTAATTCCATTTTCTTTGCTTCTTCACCAGTTTCTTTGTTTTTTCGGCATACTTCACTTTTCTTTGTTTCTTCACTGTTTTCTTTAAACTTTCTCTTTTCTTTCTTTTCTTCTTCGGGTTACTTTTGGTATCTTTCTTGTTTTTTTTCTTTCTTTCTTTCTCAGGTTTTTGATGTTTCCATTCTTTTTGTGGTGTAATTTTTATTTTTCTATTTTTCTCTTTCGATTTTCATTGTTTCTTTTTTGGTTTTCATTAGTTTCATTTCTTTTTCTTTTGTTTATACGAGAAAATAGTGATGATATTTTTCTAAATGTTAAATGTGTATAAAACAATGATAATAATATATATAAAAAGATACAGCATACATTAAATAAAAGTATACACCAAAACCCATATATTAAAAAAACACTCTGTATTAAAAGAGTTAAACAAGCATATAAAAATGTTTTTGATGTATTTAAAAACATGCATTATGTGTGATAAAATGTTTGTTGCCATTAACAAATTGTTCAACACATGATCAACATTTTTTATACATGATTAACACTTTTTAAATACATGGCCATCATTTTTATACACGCTTAACATTTTTAAAATACACAGTTAACATTATTTTATAAACATTGTGTATTTTTTGTATACATTTTTCGTATACATGGGAAAACATTCATATGCATATTTATCATTTTTCAAATGCTCGATTAACATTTTTTTAAATACATGATAAAAAAAATTTCACGCACATTGTATATTATTTTGTATAAATTTTCATACACATGAAAAACATCTTTTTCTACACAAATTTAATATTTTTCAAATACTTGATCAACATTTTTTAATGTTTTTTTAGAATCACCGGGGGAGGAGTCCCTCCACCTGTTACTCAAAGTGGCCATAATGCCAAGAGAGTGATCCAGTTTATAAGGAAAATCAGATCGAAAACCTTAACAAATTGACCCCGTTTATGAGGAAAACCGAGCCGAAAACCAGACAATTAACAAGTGTTACAAGGAAATGAGAGGAACAAGACGCCCAACATAAGGCAAGACCTAGCTGGCATACTAACCACACTAGGTAGATGAGGGGTGCGTCGAGGGATCACGATACCAAGACTCTACAAACAGCTTAACGCGCCGCATCCGCGTGCGTATCAAACCCCACAGCACAACAGAGGAGCATCCACAATCAACGAGTACCAAAACTTAACACGAACCTTGTGCCAAAGCTACATGAACCTTGACTGAGTGCTCCGCCACAGAAGTTCAAGACGATTAGCAAGGCGGGGAGGCGTCATTGCTTCGTCATTGAGCAAAGGTGAACCAAGACGAGACCAAGAGCCCGAGGCTCGCCTCAACGGAACAAGGTCATGAGCATGCATAGAAGCAGGCCGGAGACCACACGTAGGACAGTCGAAGAGAAACACCTGAAGAAGAAACACCACCTTCGGTCCTGAGCAGGCCGCATCACCACCACCAAACGCACCACCCACAACCAGACACAACAACAGACGTCGTTGTTTGGGTCTCCAAGACGATGCCCCCAAGAAGGTAGTGTTGTCGAGCACACAACACCGTCATCCGATCCGGCAAGCCCGATCTTGAATTTTTACCCGAAGACCACAAACAAAGAACTGTAGGTGCTGTAGCTCCACGACGGCACCTCCTACGAGAAAAACGACGTCCGTAGAGCCGCTGCCCCCGACATCAGCACAGCCGATGCAGGGTTCTCACCCAGAGTTTGAGCACATCCCTACAGCAATACGGCAGTCGACCACCGCCGCCGTCGAATCCTCCAATGATGAAGAAGCACGACGAACCGCCTTAGCCAGCCACACCTCGCGGAGACCACCGACAGCTAAACTCAATACTAGATGCCAGATCCACCAATGGCCGGCCGGACGCAGAGCCACCGGACTCAACATTTTTTAATGTATTTATGTAAGTTGTTATATATATATTCTGCTAATATATATATATATATAGCCCGTCTATTCTGCTAATATTAGTATAAAAACTATTCTGATAACACTTCCGCACTGCACGCTCAACGCAAGTGCACGTCATTTTTTGAACCAAGTGTGCTACATAACTCAAGCGAGTGAACTTTGTGTCGAAAAAAACTGCACGCGTTGTTTTTTGATATTGTTTTGGCTCTAGTTTTTTAACCGCTTATCGGAACAACGCGTATAATATATCGTTAGAAAGCTATGGATTAGGCGCAACTTCGCCATGTTGAACACTTTTCGAGATTCCTCGTGGTTTAAGAGCAGTTTTAAAAACGGTGCAGCAGATGACGAGTGGCAGCGAGCATATTTTCATGATTTTTTCTAAACCGCTCATCGGAATAAAGCAAATGATACGCCGTTGGAAAGATATCGTCGATGCGCATCTTTTCTGTATTTATTACTTTCTCTAATTCCTTACGGTTTAAGAGCAGTTTCAAATTTAGTAAATCGCGGAATTACGTTTTTTCGAAATTTTTGCAATTTTTTGTATTGTTTTCGCTCTAGTTTTTGAACCGTTTGTTGAAACGAGGCGTGTAATACGTCGTTGGAAAGTTATGGACAAGGCGCAACTTTCATATGTAGAAATGGTTTTGAGATTTCTTACGGGTTTAAGTTAATTTTGAAAATGGTGCGGCGGATGACGAGAGGCAGCGGTCGTTTTTCGTGAATTTTTTACAAACCGCTTGTCGAAATGATTCAAATAATATGCCGTAGGAAAGATATCGACGAGACGGAACTTTTTCATGTAGAACACACTCTCTAATTCCTTACGGTTTAAGAGCAGTTTTAAAATTAGCGAAAAGCGGACACTCTGTTTTTTCGCGACATCAAAATCGTCGTTGGACAGAAGAACGCACTGCTTCAAACTGAAAACTGCACTGCAACAGACAGTCAAGTGCACTGCATCATTTCTTTTTGTCGGACGTAAACTTTCTCGCACAAGTTTTTGTTGTCTTTTTTTCAACTTTTTTTAACGAGAGTGGACCGCAACACTCCCGAAAGTGAATTGCAACACTACCAAAAGTGAACCTCACGAGTTTTTGTTGTCTTTTTCATACTTATTATTCTTTTACGCGCGTTGACCAAGCGAGTGGACCACATGGGCTGAGCGAATGAACTACATCTAATATATAAGCGAGCTTCATTTTGAGTCTTCATGGTTTAAGAGCAGTTTTGAAAGTATTGAAACACGCACATTTTGTTTTTTACGACATCAAAATCGACGAGTGAACTACATCAGACAGAAAACCGCACTACTTCAGACGAAAAACCGCACTGCATCCGATGGCCAAGCGTACTTCATGAGTTTATTTGTCGGCAATGGCCGTGGATGAACCACACCTGGGCGTGCAACGCATTGCTCGCAGGATCTGGGTGCACTGCACATCCAAAATCCAAAAAATATATTTTGTCCCCGTTAATTTGAATTTCATAATTTTTGTCTTTTTCTAACTTTTTTTTATAAATGCATCAAGACTACATGGCGAGTTTAGTGAACTCCATTAATTGTTTTAACTTCTTATAAATGCATCTGGACCATTTGGTCGAATGTAGTGTACTGTAGCTGATTCCACATTCATCCGCATTATACCGTCCGAGCAGAGGCATCCCGGAGTCACATTCATTTTTCTCTCTTTTTGTTATCCCCTATCTCCTGCAAAACCTGGTAAACTGACCGCAAGAACAACAGATAGGAAACTTCAGTGCACCGAAGATTCCCATCCAAAAAAGCAAAAAAGAAACAGAGTCCAAAGTGACACGAATGAGAGTAGTGTAGAAAAAACACCAAAGCGCATGCTGATGTGTTACGGTTTCTTTTCAACTGAGACACAAGACAATGACTACAGTGCACTTAGATTTTTTTAAAAGAAGACAAAACAGTTGACCGCAGCTTGTTTTCTAAATTGATTCAAGTCACTGCGAGGTGGCTCTGGCCTATAGCTGGCCAAACGGGCCGTGCTAACTGGGCCGGCCCGGTAGCACGCAGGCCCGGCACGACCCAGGCTAAACGGGCCAGGCCCGGCACGCGGCACGCCATGGGCCGTGCCTGGGCCTGGAGGCTAGGCACGCGGGCCGGCACGGCACGGCCCGTTTATGTTTTAAAAAAAAATATAAATATATATGTCCTATATAAATACCGAATACCCTAATATGTTTAATATTTTCATAGTGCATGCGTATTTTATTAGTGCTTGAATCTAAGTAGTAGTAGTGTTATAGTGTAGTCTTTGTATTTTTTATCCTTTTGTAATTATAGAGTATGTCTTGTATTCTTTTATTCTTTTAGATGGGAGTTTTAATGATGTATATGTGCTAATAAAACTCTAGATTTATCTCACATAATAGTCTACCAGATTTTGCAATTTTCTAATTTTTTTGGCCTTTTTTTTGCAGTTTTCAGAGGTATTGCGAAGAAAAAGAAAAAAATCGCGCCAGACGGCCCAGCGTCCTCCAACGGGCCGGCGTGCCTGGGCGTGCCGGCCCATGTAGACTACGTGCCGTGCCTGGGCTGCTAGCTCCCGCCCGTGGGCCGGCACAGCACGGCCCGGTTATTATTCGTGCCGAGACGGGCCGTGCCGTGCCAGGCACATTTACGGCGGGCCGGGCCGTGCCGTGCCGGGCCGGCCCGTTTGGCCAGGTATACTCTGGCCATTGCATTTATGTCCATCGTTGGAGCTTTTCTCGCTGGCCTTTGTACCACCTACATACCAACAAAGTGGACGGGCGTCGGAGAAATAAGAGAGAGACTGATGTGCAAGCAGTCAAGCACACATAGCCGCACCGCACATAGGTAGTCTGTAAGCTGCACGGGCTTGAAATATGGACTGCGAGGCAATCTCCGACGGTGCAGCAGGCGGCAAACTGCACGCGATAGAGGCAGAATAGCATTGACCCAGGGTAGTCTTCATCACCGTGCTGGTTAGTGCGAGCCACACACAAACGTCCGACGAACCGCACTGGGAGTTAATCAAACTGCGTTAGAGATTTTATACTGCACTAAATTCACCAAAATCAACAGCAAAGTTGAGTCATCGGCACTGCAATGGAATCACTACACGCCCAAAGGGCACTACACACGCAGCACCGACGGACTGAACTGGCTCACACTGCGGACGGCACATTGCGTGCCCAAGTATTGCATCCCATGTCGCCGGAGTAGGCCGTCGTTCTTCCGACGCCGAGGACTGCACTGCACTGCTCGCAGTAAAGGCGAGAAGAGAGGAGGACTGCCGCGAGGGATGCACGGGGAAGCCCGTGGCGTCGGGCTGCATGCTGGTGGGAGGAGACGGGATCCTCGCAAGGATGGACGTTGGCTGCAGACCCGCGAGAGGACCTTCTTCCTCCCTGCCTCCAGTCCTCTTCCTTTGCTCACCGCCGCCGTGCACGTGTGGCCGCCGTTCGCCGATGAGATCCACGCGAGTTCCCACCACCACCATCAACATCTAGCACGCGTGGCTCCTCCTCTGCTCGTTCCATCTGCACATCGGAGCACAGCCCAAACTGCAGAAGCGCCCCGGATTTGCGTTCCCATCTGCACAGCGGAGCACAACCAAAACTCCACGCGATGCCCTTCCGTACTGCACAATGTCGTCGGAGCCATCAAGTGCACAGCCAGGCGCGCTGAACCGCATCGCGTGCCCCGCGCATTGCAAGTCCGGGGCGTCTGGGCTGCAAGTGGAGAAGGGGCTGATTTAGTCTCAAGTGAACTGCAGCAGGGGGACGCGGAGGAGGTCGGTGCTGCGGTGGACGCCGACGGGAGGAGCCCGGGGGATGAGGTCGGTCCCGCGAAGGAGGTCGCCGGGGCGGGTGTGTGTGGATCCGGCAGCCGTCGCGCGCCCCATCTCCGGCGGTTGAATCTGCGCTGAGGAATGGGAGAGACTGGAGGAAGGGAAGGCCATGAGGGCGCCGGGGGCGAGCAGGGAGGGGAGGAGCATGCGGTTCGTAGGCCACAGAGGGGCGGGGCCGAGGCAGCGAGGGAGGTGGGGGCAGAGCTGCGGGCGTTGGTAGCCAGGGCCCGACGCTGGGCGGCGCGGGTTCAGAGGCTCGTCGACGGGCACGGGATCTGCACGGCCGCGCATCACGGGGAGGGGCGCTTGTATGCTCTAGTTCGAAGGAAGGAGGTGGAGGGGTGGGCCGGTGGCTCGGGGAGGAAGCCGGAGCAGGTTGTGGAAGCTCGGTGGCTCGGGCCCCTCGGCAGCGCGTGGAGGAAGGTGGTGCGGCGGCCCGGGAAAGAGGTGGTGCGGTGGAGGGAGGGAGGTGCTGCGGTGGGGAAGGGGAAGAAGGTGGGAGGAGATAGGTTGGTGGGCACGAGGAATCGTGGGAGTGGGAGCAGTGGGGGTGGGTTGATTGGCTCGATGTGTGTCGGGGTGTTATCAGAATAACGCTTCGGTGTTATCAGAATAAAATCTTAAGGGGTGTTATCATAATATGTGTGTGTTTTGTGTGTCTCTATCTGTGTGTGTAATATTTAGAAGTATAAACAAAAGTAAAAAGAAACAAACAGTGAAAAAAACATGAAAAAAGGGAGGAAATGAGGCTGCGACCTTGCACGCCTGTGCCAGTCTGGCGCTCGCCTTCACGCAAGGAAACATTCATCTCGTGTCAAGCGAGACATATACGCGCCTGAGATATAGCGTTGACGGACATTCATGGAGAGCTTTGCTTGTTAACCTATGGGCCTTGCCAGCAAAATAAACAAACAACATATGTCATTATTTCGGTAGTGTAATTTAACTGGGCCGGTCCATTGTAACAAGTTGTCGGCCTCGAATAAGTTTAGGAAGAACTTGGAACGGTGCGGCTGCATTGGACTTTTTTTTCTTCTTTATACACAAGACTGGTGCTCGCATTTTTCTAGAATTATTTCAGGCCTTTCGGCGATGTGCGTTTGGCGGGAGGAGATGTTCCCGTCCCATCAACTAGGAAAACGTCTGTGGCGACTTCGTCAATCTCAAGATATTGTGCCAAGTCAGTCTTTCGAAAGTGCTCATAAGATAGCGTGTGCATGTGTGTGTTCATATGGGTGCGTGTGTATATGTATGTATAAATGCCTGTGTTTGTACCGTGTTAAAAACAACAAAACACATATACTATTGGACGTTCACCTAAAAAAATGCAGGCGTTACTCATATTCTCAGAAGCAGCGGTGGAGCTCTCAGGCTGAGCTCGAAACAAGCAAGAGCCGAAGATGACCCAGCTCACCGCGACGCCTTAGAGCATCTCCAGCCAGGACCCCAGGACGCCCCCTCAGGACCATTTTTTGGGCACCGACGATTAAATTTGCTCCCACTCGTCACTCCAAAGGCTTACTTTTCGTCGGATGTAGCCAAAATTAGAGTCGGCGCTCCCAGGCCAAACCCAGCCCACCGAGGGTCACTTGGGGGAGGAGAGAGAAGGCTTTGCATGTTTTTTGGCCCACAATCAGCCTCTCACTCCCTCTCTTCACCCTTTTTCTCCGGGCCCCACCCACGTGCACTCTCTCTTTTCCTTCTCTCCACACAACGCGTCTGCCTCCCCCGCTCGCCGCCTTCTCCTCTCATCCTCACCGCGCGCCTGCCTCCCTGCTCGCCGCCTCACTACCTGCTCGCCGCCGTGCTCGTCGCATCCCCGCATCCCCGCCTGTGCCTCCTTCTCCGTCCAAGGCCCCGCTGCCCTCGCCGTCCAAGATGCAGCTGGCCACGGTCGGAGTCACCGGCGACCTCGAGATCCTCCCCCAGACCGCCGTCGAGCGGAGCATCGCCTCCTCGGGTGGCGGCAGCGCGTCCTACGACCTGGTGGACCACATGCCAAAAAGAACTAGGACGGCGGCAACCGCTGTACTCTGCATCGGCGCGCACGCCGTGCGGACCCGAGCCTACGCCCACCTCGGCTTCGTCTTCTTGGCCTGCAGGAAGTGCCCAAACGGTCGCCGCCGGACATCGCGCTCGCGCCTCAGGAAGGGCACGCCGAGGACGGCGCCCCAGCCTACGATGTCACGCTCGCCGTGTGGGTCGGCCTAGGGTCGAGCTCGCGTGGCGGAGGTGGCCTGGGGTCGAGCTCACGTGGCGGAGGTGGCCTGGGGTCGAGCTCGCGTGGCGGAGGTCGAGCTCGGTGTCCATTGGGGCGGGAGGAGTGGCCTGGGGTCGTCGCCGGCGAGCTCGAGCTCGTGCGGCCGACAGTGCCCAAAACGTGTCTGTTGTAATGACATGCACAATAAAATAAAATAAAGAGACAACCTATTGGGGGGACGACTAGGAAAATTCTCACCCCCATTCCAAATAATTCGCCGGGCCAACCCCAAGAGGCTAAAAAAAATGCCTCGTGGGGGGCACAACAGCTGGAGATGCTCTTAGGCGAAGACAAGGCAGAGACTTGATGGAGGGCCTTTTAGTATTTGACTCCCACTTGAGTTACTCAGAGTCATAGCCGGAGATGGGGATAACACGGCGAGCGGCGGGGAGACGCGAGGTCGTCAAAGAGGCAGGAGTGGCAAAGTAGAGAAAGAATTTGGGTGTAAGTAATAATGTATAGGTGTAAGAATTATGTACATGGCGGTCAAACCCACCTAGTCTCGTTGTCAAAATATTAAAAGGGATAAAACCTGTCAAAACTTTTGTTAAATATAGTTTTCTTTATTGATCAAAAGAGAGGCCTTCTCATCGTTTTCATTTTAAGAAATCAAGGTTCACAAGTTACCATGAGTTCAACAACTTTTTGAGCTATCTTACATGACTGGGTTACGATGAACCACTGCCCAACATTTTAAAGGATCATGAAAGATCCTGCAAGACAAGGGCATCCAGGCCCAAACAATATTCAGGAACGACATAGTTGTCACCAAGTTTCTAACGGAAACCAAAGAGACTAGATACAAAGCTGAGCAAGCATCAGCAGCGCGGCGAAGGAACCCGAGGAAAGAGTAGATCAAAGGCAGGCAACCAAAAAACGCAAGGGTGTTTCGTCACAAGAGCGCCCCTCCGCAGTTCTCCTCAAAAACATCGGCGAGGAGGCCAACCTATGGGTTACCGCCGGTGCCAAGAAACTAGGGCTTATTGTTGTACGCGAGTAATTGTCATATCGTTTTTGTAGGCTCTTGTAAAACTCTATTCTCTCCTTATTTAATGGATGAGGCAAAAATTTTGCCTCCGTTTTGAAAAAAAATGAGCTCATCAGCCACAAATGCGAAGAACTCCAGGCCTCCCACCCTGCGAAGTGCTAAATTGAGTTATCTGAATGAAAATTATTAAATAAAGTAATTAGCGTTAAAGATGTCAAAGTAGGAGATAGAATCCAAAATTCGCTATAACATGAATTCAAGCGCCTGTTCAGTAGTCAACCTAAAAAAACACTCTCAACCGTGGTCACAGGTGGCATTGTTAGTCCCGCTGAGCCCATTCAGGCTTGTCCGGTGGGCTGTGTTGTTTTTGGTCCTCACGTTGAAGTCCTGGTTTTGAAACGAAGAGTGGGTGTTGGATGGATGTCTCAACCGTGCCGGAGACGCCAACATTCCTGACGTCTGGGTTGCAAAGTAGACGCCAAGGATCCTGGCGTCTGCCCCCTGGCCCGCACGACCCGTCAGCTCGTTGACCTGCTGACGTGGCAAAGGGGCCAGAAGCCAGGAACCCTGGCGTCTGGCCCTGGTAAGTGGATAACCCCATCGGGAGAGTGTGTGGGTCCCACCCCACACACTTTCCCCAATCCAGCCCGA
>NC_041383.1:610871193-610876029 GCF_002162155.2 Triticum dicoccoides
TTTTTTGGTTAAATCTTGTTATTTTGGTTGCATTTTTTACATGTTGGTGGAACCCTAGTTCATGTTTTCTCCCTTATGTTAGTGTGAATGGCTTGGTTAACTTTGATAATATAGTGATATGCATGGTGTGTAGTAGGAATATTTGCTTGTTGAGTAGAAAGATTGGGGGTTAGGGTTAGTTAGTGTTTAGGGTTAACTTTGCTTAGTGTGTGTTAATTAGTGAAACTTTTGTGGACATCACAAATAATTTAGTGTTGATATGATTTGGATATAATGAGATGTTTTTGGATAAACACCAATTCTCATTGATGCCTTAAATGCATTCATGTTGTTTTTAGATGGAGAGACTTGTTAATGTTCATTACATGGACAAGGAGGCATTCTTGAGTAACAATGCCGACACGGGTGAGGAACCATTGGTTTTTGATACAAGCCCTAGCTATGAGGATGTTGTTGCAAAAGTGAGACAAGTCTTAAAGTGGATGGACACCAATGTTGATATTAAGTTAATAGGAAGGTATGATGCTGGCGTTGGAGCCAAATCTCGCTTGAAAAGTATGCCTATCACCTCGGATTTGCATTGGGATGTATACAATGAAAAAGTTTCCCAGTCGGAAGACAAGTCACTTGAATGCCACGAAGGTTGAATCTCCTCGGTTTACACTTGATTTGAACCGGCATGTCTCTTCCCCAATGGATGACATGAGCGAGAGGACAATGGTGCCACTTGTTGAGCATAGGGTTGTGGTTGATGCCCCCACTGCTTATCGCCAACCATGTCTCCGTGTACCATCTATTGAAGCAAATGAGGTTGAGTTGTATGCCCCCAATGCTTCTAGCCAACCACCAACTAGCCAAGCAAATGAAGTTGAGGTGATTGCTAGTGACGAAGTAATTCAAGAGGATGAAGATGCTTATGATGACGACGAAGAGAAAGAGGAAGGGTTTCATGGTAATGATGTTGGTGACTTGGATGCGTACATAGCGCAAAAGGACATGGATCATGAGTTGCCTTTTAGGCGTCAATATGCCTATGACTCGGATGACGAGGTTCCAGTTGAACAGTTGAATGAGGATGGATTCACAAAGGAGGAAAACCAAATCCACTTTGAGTTGACGGGCTTAGAAAAAAGAATTCACTTGTTTAAAGATCTTAGCCTTGCCCATAAAGCTGTTGTTGGGTGGAATGAGAATGACGGCGATTGAGCCAACACCATGCTCGGATCCAGGAGAACCAAGGGAGGAGAAGGAGGACGAGAATGCTTATTTGAAGAAAGGAGTGAAGTTTCTGAGCTTGCCTATGCTGAAGTTTTGGTTGTCTGACTATGTCATTCGGAACCATAGGCCATTTTATGTTGAGCACTCCGACATGAAGTTGCGTTACACCGTGAAGTGTGAGCAAGAAAGATGCCCATGGAAGGTTCGTGCAAGAAAGCTTAAAGAAACCGAAGAATGGGTGTTAAGAAGTTGCGTTGCCACTCATAGGTGCAAACCGCCATCTAAACGACTTCGAAAGACACACCGTCAACTCACATATGAGTATCTCAGATACAAATGGATGAAAGACATAGGCTTTGATCCCACTGTGAAAGTGGGGTTTCTCATGGGGACGGTGAAAAAACAATTTGGTTATGAAGTCAAGTATGGGAAGGCATGGAAGGCAAAGGCAAATGTTATTAGGATGTTGTATGGTGGTTACGAAGAAGCATACAACCAGCTCCCAAGGTTGTTGGGCGCGATTGCACATAGGAACCCGGGCATGTTTCATGTGGTCGATGATCATGAGGGAGTGTTCCATCGTGCCTTCTAGAGTTATGGACAATGTGTGGAGGTATTTGAGCATTCTCGTCCGGTCTTGTCTATAGATGGCACATTCTTGACCGGTCGATACAAGGGCACACTAATGGTAGCAATGGCTCACTCATCAAACGACAACGTGTTGCCAGTGGCATTTGCTTTGGTGCCTTCGGAGCACCAAGACAACTGGGAGTGGTTCATGGGTCATGTTAGGCACAAGGTGATTGGGGCTAGGGAGGTATGCATCATATCGGACCAGCACCATGGCATACTCAAGGCAATGGACATTGTTATTCCCGGATTTCCAAAGCTTCACCACAGATGGTGCATGAGGCATTTTGTGGCAAACTTTTACCGGGCATGTAAGAGCAAGCAGCTCAGCAAAGACCTTACCCATGTATGTGTGGCCTTCACCACCGATGCTTTCGATGCTCGGTACAACAAGCTCTTTGCAGCAGTGAACGAAGGGGGAAAAGAGTTCTTAACTAGGAATTTCAGCGAGAAGCACAAGTGGGCACACACTCATGACGATGGTGGTAGGCGATATGGCGACATGACAAGAAATCTGGTTGAATGTTCAAATAATGTGCTCAAGGGTGCTCGTTCATTGTCGGTGACTGCAATAGTGGAGTACACCTTCTTTAAGCTTAATGAGTACTTTCAAAGGCATTCTGAAGAGACTGCATCTTGGATAGGTAAAAAAATGGATTATCCGGAAAAGGTTGATGAATGGCTGCAGTTACAAGCAAGCAAGTCTTCACAACAACAAGTTATCGTATTTGACAAAATTGAAATGATCTATCAAATTGATGAGCCAGGTGGCACAACACGAGACGGTAAACAATATGGTAGTGCTGCATATGAGGTGCGGCTCAAGACTCGATGGTGCCAGTGCGAGAGGCCTAGTAAGTATCATTGGCCATGCTCGCATTTGATAACGGCGGCGAAGGCGAGAAACAACCTGTTTGTGATGGAAAAACCGTGTGGATGCAAGAGTTCCATGTGGAAGCTACTAGGTTGACATGGGCACCTCGATTTCACCCTTTCTTGGACCAATCACAGTGGCCTGAGTACCACGGCCCTCATATTAAGCCAGACCCTCTCTTGAAGGTGGAGACCAAGGGTAGAAGGAGAACTAAGAGGTTCAGGGGTGATATGGATGACCTGGCTGGATACACTGGCATGGAACAATTTGGTAGCGGTCATTTCATGGACGCTCCTGACACTATCAACTGTGGGGGCTGTGGTGAAGGGCGACACAATGCGTGGACATGCAAGAAAAGGAAAACGTCGAAGGGGGGCATTCCTAGCACTAGCCGTAGAGGAAAGACAAGTCGTGGAGGTGGCACCGATGGTGAACGAGGTGGAAGAGGTGACGATGGTGGTGGTCGAGGAAGCACAAGTGCTAGAGGTGGTGGTGGTCGTAGAGGGAGCACAAGTGCTAGAGGTGCTAGTGTTCGTAGAGGGAGTACAAGTGCTAGAGGTGGTGGTCGAGCAAGCACAAGTGCTAGAGGTGGTGGTCGAGCAAGCACAAGTGCTAGAGGTGGTGGTGGTCAGAAAGGAAGCACAAGTGCTAGAGGTGGTGGTGGTCGTAGAGGAAGCACAAGTGGTAGAGGTGGTGGTGGTCGTAGTGGAATGGTTGATAATGGATCGGCCTTCGGTTAGTTGCTTAATCTAGATGGTTGATCTAATAATAATGGTATATTATTTGTTCATACAATTCCTAGCATTTATTGATTTACTGTATTTACACATTTACTCTCTTTGTGTCTTGTGCTAACAATTGTTCTTTTTGTAGGCATGGCTTCATCCGGTTCCAGGATGAGGCCGGTGTGCGCGGACCAAGAGGACATTCCGAAGACGTGGATGGAGGCCAGGTTGGACAAGGAGAAGGAGAAGGATGTGCCCACACCGCCATGTTGGTGTGTTGATGTTTGCAAGCTGAAGGTGTCCACTGACCGCAAGAAGTCATGGACAGAAGGTAGAAGGTTTTTCATGTGTCCCAACTATGCACATGATCGTCGAAGGCCAACTAACGCATATGACCTACCACCGGTATGTTAGGTGTACATACAAAAAACCTCAACAAGTTTGAACTCATATTATTAACAAAAACATGATTTTTATGTAGTCGCCTCCTCCACTTTGCAAGTACTTCACTTGGATAGATCACGAGGTACCAAAAGATGTCCAAGAGGACCAACATCGAGATTACTTACGGAGGCAGCGCCTGTTCGAGGAGTCCTTTGCACGGGGGATTGGAGCATGAGCGTCGTGAGAAGGAGAAGAACGAGCGCAAGAAGTGTGAGGAAGAGAGGGCACGCAAAGAGAAGGAGGCTTGTCAAGAAGAGAGGGCAAGAAAACTTGCAAGGGCTCGCGATGCACGAGAGGAGGACGAGGCACGTGACAAGAAGGAAAAGTGGCCTCGTACTACTCAGTAGGCAAATGGAAAAGGCACCGGCATCGATGATGGACTTTCGAGACTTTGTTTAATGTATGAACTTGTCATTCGAGACCTTGTGTGGTCATGAACTTGTCATTCGAGACCTTGTGTGGTCATGAACTATTTATGTCATTCGAGACATCGTGTGTGATGAACTTGTCATCGAGATTATGTGCAAACTATGTTTGTCATTCGAGACTAGTATGCTTTATTCATATTTTGGGTTGAGACTAGTATGCTTTCTTCATATTACAAAGGAAGAAAGAAGTACTGTGTGCACCAGGACTAAACGCCAGGGTCCCTGGCGTTTGGCCATTTGAGCCACGTCAACCAGACGCCAGGTACCTTGGCGTCTGGGTGCTGCACAGTTGCATTTCGCTTCTGTTGATTTGGAGGGGGGGTACCAGACGCCAGGGTCCCTGGCATTTGGCCATTTGGGCCACGTCAACCAGACGCCAGGTACCGTGGCGTCTGGGTGCTGCACAGTTGCATTTCGTTTTTGTTGATTTGGGGGGGGGGTACCAGACGCCAGGGGGCCTGGCGTTTGGCTATTTGGGCCACGTTAACCAGACGTCAGAGACCATGGCGTCTGGATG
>NC_041383.1:610876169-610878752 GCF_002162155.2 Triticum dicoccoides
CACAGTTGCATTTCGTTTTTGTTGATTTGGGGGGGGGGGTACCAGACGCCAGGGGGCCTGGCGTTTGGCTATTTGGGCCACGTTAACCAGACGTCAGAGACCATGGCGTCTGGATGCTGCACAGTTACATTTCGCTTCTGTTGATTTTGGGGGGTACCAGACGCCAGGGACCCTGGCATTTGGCTGTTTGGGCCACGTCAACCAGACGTCGAGGAGCCTGGTGTCTGGGTGCTGCCCAGTTTCACTTAGCGTATGTGGATAAGATGCTTTGGGCCCACAGCGAGGACGCGGCTAATCTGCACCCGAGCTCATATGCTCCCGCATGAACAGTAAAATCGAAAAAAATTCAAAAAATTCCAATTTTTTTGTGAGAAACATTGACAAAAGTTCTAAGTGCCTGCAAAAATTCGTCATGAAATCACATTCCTAGAAGGCGTGGCAAAAAAACAAAAATAGTACTCTGAAAAAGCTACTTTCAAACGCATTTTGAAGCACTGAATTTGTTTTTTTTTGCCACGCCTTACAGGAATGTGATTTCATGATGAATTTTTGCAGGCACTTAGAAGTTTTGTCAATGTTTCTCACAAAAAAATTGGAATTTTTGGAATTTTTTTCTAATTTTTTTTTTGATTTTACTGTTCATGCGGGAGCATATGAGCTCGGGTGCAGAATGGACTTTTCGCCACAACGAGCCCTTTCATTCCATTCATCTCCACTCACATTCACGAGCTGCTGCCCCCCTCACTCCCTCTCCATCACCCTAACCCCCCCTCAAATCTCTCACAAATCGGTCTCGTTTCACCGTTGGATCTTCGGGATTTCATAACAAGAAGGTAAATCAACTCCATGAGGACGCGCAGCCCATGCATGATGCCCCCGCCCCTATGCGGTGATGTTTTGTTGATTTATGGCATGGCGGTGCGGCAGTACAACAAGAGAAACAGAGACAACAATGGCTTCAGCTCTGAAACTTGCGTATCCTTGACCTAGGACGGCTTAAACTAAGCTCCCCGCACGTAACTTGGTGCACCGAGTTAAGCCTACGTTTCCTTTCCAAATGACCGGTGAACTTTATGGAGAGCCGAGGTGAGCTGCCGGTGTAAAAAAGTGCTAAAAGCTACAGAGGTAGTACTACTACTACTGTAGGACCGCCGCACCGCAGTGAAACCTAACGGTCACCGGGCGGCTAAATTTCGTGTTTTGACCCTTTTCTGAAACCATTTCAAGATCTGACCCCGGTTCGTAAAAATTTCGGGATCTGACCCTTTCTTACCGCCAAAGCCCTTGGCGGTAGGGTATAACAGCCTACCGCCAAGGCCACTGACGGTAAGAAAGACCCCTACCGCCAAACAGGCTGGCGGTAGGCTGTACAACCCTACCGCCAAGGTGTCCGGCGGTAGGTGCGAGCGTGCACTGTGTTCCATACTTAGAAAAAAAACAACCCTACCGCCAGAGGCCTTGGCGGTAGGTTGTTATACCCTACCGCCAGAGGCCTTGGCGGTAGGCTGTTATACCCTACCGCCAGGGGCTTTGGCGGTAAGAAAAGGGTCAGATCCCGAAATTTTTACGAACCAGGGTTAGATTTCGAATAGGTTTCAGAAAAGGGTCAAAACACGAAATTTAGCCTCACTAGGCAGCATCAGCGTGGCAGTAGCACCAGTTATCTGTAGTCTCCGTCAAGTCGGCCTGGACCTTTCCCACAGAATACGAGACAGAAACGCACCCAAAGGGGCTGCTCCGCTGCTGCATGTTTGGGCAGAGCCGAATAGCCGTCACGTCGACTTGCTTACCGCTTTGGCGCAAAAATGCTAGACGTACAAAAGATTACATGATTTTACAGGATCTTTTCATCTAGTAATTAATCATAAACTTGCCCCCCCTGATTTTCAAGGAGGTGGGCCGTGTTCCTCACCTATTGATCAATTAAATTAACCCTTTTTGTAAAACCTTGTAACTCTTTTGTACGTGTAGCGTTACTCCGCTTTGGCGTCTCTCTCACATTTCCTCTCAAGATAATAGGCGCGCGAACGTGCCGTTCATAGTACTACGGACCAGGGTACGTGTGGTACTACCGTGACATGCCAAAACCGATAATAGGAGGCGCTCGTATCGTACGTGCCGTTTGTACTACGGGCTAGGGTACGTGGTACTGGTGAGAAACGCGGAACGCAACACCGTGACGCAGCCTGCGCCGGAGAAGAGCGCACCCCCACGAGTGCTCAGAGCGGACGCTGCCACGCTGAAACGCGCACATACATGGCCCGAACCATGACCCAGCCAGATTTTTTTCATGTGCTGCACCTGCGCGAGAGGCGACCTTTGAATTCACCTTTTGCCGTGTCCTCCACTCACTCGGCCCGTAAGGCCAACTCTACCGCACGACCCTATCCTGTCCGCCCCCGTCCGTTTGGCGTAAAAGGGACAAAAGAGGCGGCCCAGCGCACGGCCTCAAACGGACAAATGTCCGGATTCGGTCCGTTTTCGACCCATCCCGGCCAAACTTGCGCTCGATTTAGGGTGAAATGGACAGCGCGCGGACGGGCGGGACGCGCACGCTTGTCCTCCCCTGGCCCGCCTGTCGGT
>NC_041383.1:610879071-610884262 GCF_002162155.2 Triticum dicoccoides
CATTTGCCCCAAACCTCCCACGTCCCTCCCGCCGTCCCCTCTCTCTCCCCTCCATGACCGACGCCCCGCCGAGTTCCGGCGGCCTGGCTGTCGACCCGCCCGCAAAGGTGAGGAAGAAGGCGCCAAGGAAGCCGCGGTCGGAGTGCACGCCGGAGGAGATCGCCAAGTTGGACGCGGAATCGGCGAAGAGGAGAGAACGGAGAGCGGTCGTCAAGGTCAATGCCGCCGCGGCCAAGTTCGCCGCCCAGCGCGAGGAGCTGGAGGCCGCGCGGCGCAAGGCCGCTGCCGACGAGAAGGAGGACCTCGTCAACAAAGTGCACGCCATCCTCATGCTTGGCATGGGCCGTCCTGCCGGGTTCCCTGCAGCGGCCGTCGGCCCGGCGAGCACAGGCTCGTCGGTCGCCCGGCCTACGCACTGCCAGTCGCCGACGTCGCGCACCGCACCCATGTCGCCCTGCTTCCCTCCACCAAGGCACGACGGCCAGACCCGGTTTCTCGGGGTCGCCGGACGTGTTCGCGCAGTCCACACCGCGCCCCGCGGCCGTCATCGACCTCAACGTCACGCCTGGGTCCTGCAGCGGCGGGCAGCCGTCCGTCGAGATGCTAAGAAAGCAGGCACGGGCACCGTTCATGGGCACCATGCCGGCCCCGTGCGTCTTGTTTGACGAAATGCCAACCCCAATGCCAACGGTCGACGACCCCTTCTACAACCGCTACATGGAAGACGTGATCTTCGACGGTGGGCATGGCCGTGCCTATGACCCCGATGAGACCCAAAGTCAGGATGGCCGCGCCGAGTACGTCCCCGATGAAGGTGGGCACGACCGTGCTGACTACGACCATGGTGACTCGTGGCATGAAGACGATGACATCTATGTCGAAGGTGATGAAGAACAAGAAGAAAGCAATTACGTTGATATTAGTGGTGCGCCATTGTTCATCGACGAGTTCACCCAAAGAGCGGAGGCACAAAAAAAGAGGAAGAGCATCCACACGGGTTCATATACACAAGATGAGGACAAGTTGATTTGCCAAGCTTGGATGGAGATTAGCCAAGATCCGAGGACCGGCGCGCAACAAAAGGGCATTGTTTTTTGGACTAGAGTCCACAAAACATTTCATGAAAGGAAGATGTTTGAACCCTTCCAAATTACAAGCAACCGTGGCATCGGCTCGATTCAAAAAAGATGGTTGTTCATCCAACAAGAGTGCAACAAGTATTGCGCCGCATTTGAGAGCGTTGAAGCACGGCCCGTGAGTGGTCTCGGTGTTGGGGACATGGTATGATCTCCTCTTTTCTAGCCCTTTCCTTGCTACGGCCATGAGACTTCGGCTGTGTAATGATTTGCATGTTCTCTTGTTGTTGATCATGTGGTGTGGGCATTCAAGGCCCGGCACAATGACAAGCCATTCACTCTTACGCATTGTTGGACGCTCATCAACATGTGCCCTAAGTTCAAGGACCAATACCGTGAACTACAAAGGAAGAGAGGACCGAAGACGGCCCAGTTTGCCGGATGTGGAGATGGCGAGGCGTTGAAGAGGCCGAGGGGCAAGACCAACTCCAAGGTGGAAGACATACGTGACGCCTCATCCATGGCCTTGCATGAGACTTTGCATGGCATGATGTCTCAAAAGGATGTGAGGGACGAGAAGAAGCGGTAAAGCAAGGACGAGCAAATGAAGCAATACCTAGACCTTCAAAGACAGAAGCTTGAGATAGAGGAGGCGGCCAAGAGGAGGAAGATCGACATGGAGGAGGCGGCCCGGCAAAGGCAGCTCGACATGGAGGAGGCGGCCCGGCAAAGGCAGCTCGACATCGAGGCCAACAACGTCAAAGCCAGGCAGAGGCAGCTCGACATCGAGGCCACCAATGCCGTACCAAAGCGAAGGAGGTGGCCCTTGCGATCATGAGCGTGGACTTGTCGAAGATGAGCGACAAGACGAGGGCCTGGTTCGAGGCCAGGCAGAAGGAGATGCTCGACGCCGAAGGCCTGAACTAGGCCGTCCGATCGGCGTGGCCGTTCTTTTTTAGGCTGGCATGGGTGCCGCCAGTCCGGCCGCTGGTAGTGTGCTGGCGAGAAAACATTCATTTTGGAGGCCGGCTGTGTTGCCGGCGAGGACAACTATTCATTTTGAAGGCTGGCTGTGTTGCCGGCCGCTGGCTGATGCCGGCGATGAATGTGTAGGCAGCTGGCTCTGTTGCCGGCGTGATGAACCGGGGCCGCCGCTGGCCTGAACTAGGGCTTGCCTTTAAAATGTTGCTTTTAGTTTTTTAAGTGTACGCGGATAGGATGGGGCAAATGGATGCGGCCGCGCGCTGGGCCCACGACCACCACATCCCAGGACACTCGCGGACACGACTCCAAATCCATATTCAAACGGACAGAAACCGGACAAAACGAACGTCCGCTTGGGTCGCGCGGTGGAGTTGACCTAAGACGACACCGCTCCACGCGCGGTAAACACCAAGGCGGAAAGCCAAAGCGCGGGTTCCGAGACACCACGATGGCCGTCTGCGCGCCCGTTGCTTTACCAGCGGCGTACGTGTGTCGCAGTGCTACACGTACTCGAGAAAGGTTATTCATCGGATGCTCTTCTGGCTTCTTATCCAGTGGCAGTGGGTTTGCTCCTGGTGACGTCGTCAACGGGGCAATGCTTCCTTCTGCGTCCGTGATTTGCCCCATGGATAAGAACAGCGAACGGGCTCCACGGCGCTTGCTCGGTGCGTGAATCTCCATGTGATATACACTAGTACTTGTGGTTTTTGCGATGCCTGTCTTTCCCTGCGTGAGTCCACCGCCTCTTTTTTCTCGCGAACCGAAATATCTATAGCAGCGCAGTCATTGTTCCAAGAAAAAAGAACAGCAGAGCAGCTGTGATCTGTCGGCATGATGCAAACATGTGCGTTGCTCAGGGGTTTATGGTCCACTTTACTAGCTCATTATTGATCGCCTTTAGCTTCAGAGGCTGCCCATCATACTCCCTTCATTTCATACGAAGTGTGCTCACGCTTTTTGAGATTATTTTTTACTCTCGTCGCAGTCGCTCTTAAATTTATTATGAAATTTAAATCTTGAAAAACGTGAGCGCATTAAATTATGGAATTGAGGGAGTAAGTGTGTATTATATGTACGATATTAGTCTACAACACTACCTCAACAACGCATAGTATTACAGATTAGTATCTTAAATGATCATATTTACTGTCATGGAAGACATATAATTCTATGTATCTTATCAAAATTGTTTAGTTGCCATGCGTGATACCAAGGTTGTCAGAATCGTGATTCTGAATCGGATTGGAGCTTCGATGGTAGGATCGCAAATCATAGAATCTTCACTATTCAGATCATATAAACGTAGATTCTATGAACTAAAATCGTAGAATCAGAGGGGTTAGCTTGGATCGTAAAATCGTAGAATCGTACAACAAAATCGCGATTCTGACAATCTTGCGTGATACTATTGATAACACTCCCACTATATACAGAACATATCGGTAGTGATGGTCCCTAACTCCATAATTTACTATGTTGCGGTGAGCGATAGATTGGCTTTTTTGAAAGACTCTTGATTACAAACCCCACACTAAATTATGAAGTTAGGGACCATCATTTCTGATACATTCCATGGGTTATAAGAGTGTGGCATCACCTGCCACACGTAACACGGTCACAGGAACAAAAACACTTGTGATGGTGACGATATAAATGTATGGAATGGCCCTTGGATTCTCAAGAGTTCAACGAGAATGAACGCGACAAGGAGAGAGAATATTGTCCTCTCCCATGACCCACCTCCCCCGCCCGCACCCCATAGCCATCGCCACATCCTCCCCCAGCCACGCCCCACCAGCGTGGATCTACAGAAGCGTCACCGCCAACGCAATAGCGGCAGGACATGGAGCTGCCTCAGATGCCTCTGCCTTTCATATACCAGGAGTTCCCTGAGATGCTGCGCCCGATTGGATCTGCATCGTCGAGATGTTGGAGGCCACAAGGGCGAGGAGATGGAGGCAGAGGGCAGAGAGTATCCGCGACGACGCCATGTCATGGACTCAGTGCGTGAAGGTGTGGAAGGATGCAGGGAAGGACATGGAGGCAGATCTCACGTTCCTGATGGGAAAGGTATGTAGAGATCTGCAGGAGACAGGCAGATCAGGAGTTGGCAAATTTTACTTTGTGGGTACGGAGTTGGTGCGGACGAGGATACCGCTGCCATCCGCGGCGTTGGTGGCCTTTATAACTTGGGTGAAACAAGAGGTGAAGTCAGAAGATCCACATCATAGTGCAAGGTGGGAGTGCATGCTGGGATTAATGCCCACTAGAGTTCCATCTCCGCCAGAGCCAGTGGATCCGTTACTATTTCTCTCGCCCGAGCCGACAATGGACTGAAGGCACCACTGAATGGTGGAGGCGGATGCAGAGATCTGTCAGTTGCCTAGCCCGTGAGGGGTGGCGCTGTAGATCATGTGTGTTCCACACTGGGTGGGCGCTTTTGTGCATTGCGTGATCTAGAGGAGGGGAGCCTGATTCTGAAGAATAGGATGATCGTTTGATGTTGTACCTCAACCTGCTACTTTTGGGGATGCTTTGCAGCAAGCTAAGAAGTCGAAGAAGAAAGGTGTCCGTAGTTAGGGGAAATCAAAATTGGACTCATTGGCTAGTAGTCTGAAGTGTAATTGCGACATAGTTAGATGGGATGCACCAGTTCTACAAGAATTCGAGTATGTATACTAACCTACAAGTCGCAGGAGTGTATCACCACATTTTCATTGTTAGGATTCATCAAGTAGCTGTAGTAGCAAGCTTCCAAAATTTAGAGGAAAAAATAGATGCATGTAATTTAGATGTGCCCAATTGGCTACATAGAGGGAGGAATGGCAAAATATACATCCCGGTAACCTATAGGCTCACCGGGGCGCCGTTGGCCGCTCGTTCTCCAACGAGGCTAATAGAAGATACATGGGACAATATGGTGCTGAGAGGGACAACTTTCATATTGGCCGGGAAAGCCCATGAGTTTTGGGGGTGGGCTAATTGTGACGGAGCCAACCATCAACCCTAGTCCTTCCCTGAACTCTCTCTTCCCCCACCTCTAGTGGCCCCGCCCGACCATCTTGGAGAACCCAGTGCATGAAGATACTCTGATGGGGGGTCATTTTGGTTTTGACCGTGGATGGGAGAGA
>NC_041383.1:610884821-610937806 GCF_002162155.2 Triticum dicoccoides
AAACAACGTTCTGCAGAACAACTACTATCCTCCAACAGATCAAAGCTACGAGGATAAAGGGTTTGATGGAGGTTTCCATGGAGGCAACACTCAATATTAACACAAGTCATCATTGCAAGGGAGACCACCACCTTCACCCCTACGGTGTCCAAACAGTCGGTGGTGGTAGCATCTTAAAATCCGAAGAACACTAGAGATCAAGGGGAGTGAGTGTTGGTAAGGCATTGGATCAAACTAAGTCTAGCTCAACAGGTGGGGGTGTGTTGCAGAATGAAATACATCACACACCTCTTCTGGTAAAACCGCGCCCTTGGAGAAAATTATCTACCACAAGTGTGGAGTCAAAGGCCATAGCTCAAAAGGATGTGAAGCGAAAGTCAAGTGTGTTATCTGTTCAAAGGATTCACATAATGTAGGTTTCTATGCTTGGCTTTGTCAAAAAAAGGCAATTGCAACTTTGGTTGGTTTTGGAGGTGAAGGGATTGGTTCATATTTATCTACACATGTTAAAGATCTAGGAACATGTAAACTTGGATGTTTAATAGCTAGTCAGGTGCCTAGCCAAAACATATCCATGGAGATGAGACTAAAAAGCTAAGAAGGTGACTGAGGCAGTCTTTTTGGTGAATTATCCTTTTGTGGATAAGATAAATAAGGTTGGTATATATGACTTGGTGCCTTTGAAGGGAGGAACAATTATGGTCAATGTCAAACTTTAGAATAATGACTCATTGGTAGTGGGGAAAACATATGTGGTTTGGGTTAAAGCAAAGGGTCTACCCCAATACACTCAAAAAAATTCCATGGGCTAGAGGTGGGATCAATGCTTGGGGTGACTCAAGAAGTGGATATGTTAGTTAGAAGGAATCTGGTCTAGTCGGGATAAAAGTAGTTGTAGTAGATCACAATAAAATCCCAAGATGGACTAAGCTCACTACCGCAAAGCTGATGGTATACAAAAAAATTGAATTGGAAAGAATTGTGGAAGAGGGATGGATGAAAGAGGAGAATGAGCTTTCTCAAGGTTTTGAGGATTGGATAGATTTCCAAGAGGAGGAAGACCCTGTTAGAGATCCCAAAAAATCTAGGACAAGTGATGGTGGTGCAGGAGTGAACAGGATTTGTGCTAGCAAGAGAACTAAAATGGCTCTTGAATAAAGGGATGCTAAAATCAAAGTTCAAAATGAAGTTGATCATGCTCTATACCAAAAAGTAAAGGATATGCCAAAAGAAAAAGATGCAGTTTCAGACTTTGCCTCAGTTAATGTTGGGGGGAAATGTGATGGATGTAGATGCAGAGAAATTATAGTTGTCTGATGATGAGATTGAAAAAGAGGAGGATGGTTCCCAACCCATCAGCTTGGGGCAGAAACTAGGGATTACATTGGATAATGAGCAGGAGACTCAGGTTGCCAGAGGAGCTCAAAGGAGTAAAGAATATGAGGTGGATGGGTAAAGATATAGTGGGATAATTGCATCAAAACACAATGGTGATATACCAATGTTTGACAGGGATATGGCATTGGCCAGAGCCAAAAATCTGCCTCGACTTGAAGGTATGGATAAAAATGTTTCAGTTTCTATTCTTAACACTGACAGTGCTAGTTTACTTGAAATGACAAGGCTACGTGGTGTGGACTTGGGTATTTCTTTAGACTTGATTGATCACAATTTGGGTTTGATAAAAAGTAGTGAGGAAGCTAAGCTAGAATTATTTTTGGCTGGTAAAAGGGAAAATGAATAAAAAGGTTGAACCATTGATACTAAATCCTGAGGGTTTCGACTCTATTTTGCTGGAAATGATGAATAGGAGTGATGAGGAAGAGGGAGAAGTTGAAACACAGGAAATGCCAAATATTGATATGCCTGATTTTAGGGGGGGCTTTTGAATTGGCTAGCAGGCCTATTTTGAGTCTTTTGCAGTCAAAACCCCTGCGAAAATAGTCTTGAGGAAGAGGAGAAAGAAGAGGGTAGCTTGAGTGGTGGAATTTTACTTTATTTCTGTCTGTGTAAAATTGTTGAGGGGTATTGTGTGAAATAGTAGGGGCTTGGGAGATGTGGAGAAAAGAAATTTCATTAGGGACCAAATTAATGTGAATAGTTTAGATTTTGTGGGATTCAGGAGACTATAAAGAAGGAGTTTACAGATCCTGAATTGTCCTTCCTGAGTGGTTAGAGCAATTTTGAATGGACATCCTTGTCTCTGAGAGGGAGATCTAGAGGTATTTTGGTTTGTATAAATAAAATTCTCTGAGTAAGTCAGGGGAAGAGTTTGGTGATTATTATGTTAAGCTCAAGGTGAAAATGTTTTTGATAGTTTTGAATGGAATCTGGTGATAGTATATGGGGAGGCACATCCTTCAGGTAAGCCAAAGTTCTTGATAGAGTTGGTACATCTCTTGAGCAATACACATGAACCTATGATGGTGGCTAGAGATTTTAACTTAACAAGGAAAGCTAGTGACAAAAACAAACCAGGTGGCTACATTGAATGGAGTGTTCTGTTTAATTCCATCATTTCATATGGGGATCTTATGGAAATTCCTTTAGTTGGTAGAAAATATATTGGTCAAATAATCATGAGGACTGAACCTATGCTTCGCTAAACAGGGTGTTGTTGTCCATAACTTGGGAAGAAAAATTTCCAATGTTTCATGTTTCTGCATTATCCAGAGAATTGTCTGATCACACACCACTGTTCATCTCATCTGGGGAGAAGCCTAAAGTACCATATATGTCCAAATTTGAGAATTGTTGGTTTCAAAGGGTAGATTTATATGAGGTTGTTAGGAAAGTATGGTGCAAGAAATTACTTGGTAATACAGCAATGTATCAGATGCATGCTAAGCCAGTAGAACTCAAGAGAGTGCTGAAAGAGTGGAATTGGAATACCGAGGTTGTGTATAGAAAGCACAAGAAAAATCTAATTGGAGATCTAGATAAACTGGATAAAAAAGAGGAAGAAGGTATGTTAGGTTTTGTAGATAAGGCTCTTAAGGATCAATATCAAGCCGATTTGAGGAAGATTCTTAAGGAGGAAGAAGCTAAATGGAGACAGAGATCTCATGAACTTGAGACGCATGATGGAGACTTGAACACAAGATACTATCATGCTAAAGCTAATGGTAGACATAAGAAAAATAGATTTTTCAAGTTGGTTCAAGAGGAGGGGGTGACTGAGGGGTGGGATTATCTCAAGACTTACATTACAGGGCTTTATAGAAACTTGTTTAGGGAACCTGAGGTTGCATCATTGAGAATGGATGGTGCTGGGGTGGATACTCTCACCTCTGAGGAACAAAACTTCCTGACAAGACATTCTCAATGGATGAACTGAAGGGAGTTGCCTTTGGAATGGAATCGAATAAGGCAACTGACCGAGATGGTTTTAACATAGAATTTTATCAACATTTTTGGGACATAGTTAAATTTGACTTGTTTGCTCTACTTGAAGACCAATATGAAAATGCCGTAAACATTGACAAAATTAATTGTGGAGTTATTACTTTAATTCCAAAGGTAGTGATGCTGATGAAATTCAAAAGTATAGACATATTTGTCTTCTGAATGTTATATTTAAAATCATCACAAAAATACTGGTTAACAGGTTGACTTGTGTGATTAAAGGTGTAATTAGAAACGCTCAATCTGCCTTTTTGAAAGGTAGATATATTATATAAGGGGTACTCATTTTACATGAAATCCTGAACACCTTGCACAAGGAAAAGCAAACATGGGTCCTTTTCAAGATCGATTTTGAGAAAACATTTGATAAGGTCAAATGGACTTTCCAACTTCAAACCTTGAAAATGAAAAAAAATCCCTTACAAATGGAATGACTGGATCATGAAAACTATTTCTGCTGGGAGTATGGGTGTTAAAGTTAATTGGGAGGTGGGGCTTTTCTTCAAGACACACCAGGGATCAATGCAAGGGGCCCACTTTCTCGTCTTCTTTTTGACCTTGCAGTAGATGTCCTATCAATCTTGCTTGGAAGGGTTGTTGATTAGGGCCTGATCACTGGCCTGGCAACACACAAGAAAAAAGGGGATATTGCAATTCTGCAATATGCAGATGATGGAATACTTCTCTTGCAAAATGTTTTAGAACATGCTAGAAATTTGAAGTTCCTCTATGTCTTTTTGAGTTGATGTCTGGGTTAAAAATTAAATTTCATAAAAGTGAGGTCATTGGAATTGGGATAGATAAGGATAGAATTGAATTATGTGAAGATATATTTACTTGTACAAGAGGAGAATTGCCTTTGAAATATTTGGGAATTCCTGTAGATGAGAAGACACTGAAAAATAGTGATTCAGACCCTTTTGTTGTTAAGATAAAAAAAGGATGGGCTGCTGGTTGGGAAGATTTTAAAATATTGTTGGGAGATTTACTTTGGTGAATTCCTCTCTCTCCAGCATGCCTCTATATATGATGTCCTTTTATGGCCTCCCAAAAGGAGTCAACAAGAAGTATGATTGACCGAGATCTAGGTTTCTGTGGAGTTGGGAGAAAGCAAAAATAACATGCCATCTAGTGGCTTGGCCTTCTGTTTGTCTACCCAAGGACCTAGGTGGGCTTGGGGTTTTAGATTTGGAGTTAATGAATATTGCCCTATTAGCCAAATGGCTTTGGAAAATTTTCTGTGAACATGATTTGTGGCAGGATTATCTGTGGTCTAAATATATTTCTAACACCACTTTTGTCCAAGTGCAATAGAAGTAAGGGTATTTTCACTTTTGGCAGGGTTCACTGAAATAAAAAATCTGTTATTGTCTTGCTACAGATTATGTGTTGGGAATGGAGAGAAAGCTAGGTTTTGGTAGGATAGATAGTTTGGCATGGAAATCCTAGCTCAAAATTTCCCTAGGCTCTATAACATCTCTATTGATCATAATATTACTGTTCATGATGCCTTGACTGAGGGACTCACATCTATGTTTTGATGTCTGGCTGAAAAAACTTACCGCCACATAATAAAAAGTTGTATTTAATAGGGGTAGTTGAAGTGTACTCTGGGGGATTTGGAAAGCAAGAAACCTTGCATGTTTTGAGCATCAGTGGCCTGTTGATCCTTCTACTGTGATGCTTAGCATAAGTGGCCTAATGATAGGAGTTCTTTGCAGGTGAAGGAGGATGAAAAGTTGGTGCTCCGTCAGGGCGCAAAAGCTCTGGAGCGAGTCACAACTGAGGCGTTTCAGGCAAGGAGAAGCTGCACGACATGGACACCACAACTCAAGGGTGGGCTACAAGCTCATGATGTGTGTGGTTGATCTCGTATAAAACCCCTGAGAGTTTTATGTTTTGGATGCTTCCTTCGTATGTTTTGTAGTCAAGGTTCCATTCCTAGTCCGATGTCTAGCTAGGTGTTTGTGTGGTTCTTCTAGTTTGTGTGTGGGCATGTTGGCGTGGGGGCGAGGGTAGTATGTTGCATGGAAGGGGTGTGCTCTGGTTGTAACGATTGATGACTTATTTATATGAAATCAGGGGAAATGATCCCTTCTAATAAAAAAATTCCTCACCAAAGTTTTTGAGCATATCAATCATGAGAATATAGTGTAGAGGAGGAACTTCTTTGCCAAAAAATTAGGCCTATTGGTACGCATCACATACGGTAAATCCGGGTAGCTATTGGCATAACGGAGGATTTTGTATTTTGGAATTATAGTAAAAAGGAAATCTTCACGGTTAAGTAGGAATATCACTATGAATGGGATCATCAACATGGTAGAAACTTGAGACTTAAATCCTATCTAGAGCAAGGTGTGGTCGCTGCATGTGCCATCTAAAATCAAGATTCATTGTTTGCATGTATTGTTAGCTACTCCACGCTTTAGTGTGCTCGCAAATAGGCACATGGAACTAAGCTCCCAATGCCCTTTATGATCGTCGACTGCGAGAGCATCCGCTATGCCTTATTCCATTTCCCTTGCATGAAGGAAATTTGGAAGCACCTCAGATTGGATAGTTCTTTTTTTATAAAGGGCAAATTTTATTGGCTTAAAATGAATCATCAAGAGGATACAAACACGATAAACACACGTTCGGCCTCCGCACAGGTAAGATGCACACAACTAAAACCAACGCATGCATACAAAAACACGCCAACAAATAACAAAGTCATATAAGACCAAAGCTATGCATAAGCGATGAAAAAAAGAAAACACCCCAAAGCGATCAGATCTGTGTTGGGTAACCTACAACAGTGACCATATTCGCACCAACCGATCTCATGACACCACATGAACGACGAGGTCCTTCAACAACAACACCTTCAGGATAGGAACGAGACTCAGGCGCCGCCGTCGCCAGATCGAACCACTCAAGACCAAAATCTAGGTTTTTACTCTAAAGAACTACTCCGAGCATATCCGAGCAAAATTAGAAAGTTCTATCTTTGTATCTTGTTCTATTGACAGAGAAGGTTCGTCTGTATTGGTTAAACTCTTATCTGATGAGGGTACCAATGTTCTTTATTGCAACGAAGTGCCACACGGGGGTTTGCTTGCTACGTCAATTTGGTACATATGGTAGGAGAGGCGCCATTTCACTCATGGAGAACCCATCCAACATGCAGTCAGGCCATCCCAAGCTATTTCTGTCCTAGCCATGAATTGTTCTAGAGTGAAGAAAGATGGTATTCAACCAATTTTTTTGTGAAAGGTCTTCAACCAATTTGTCTCCATGGGTGGACTAAACCCAGTGAGGGACATTACAAATTAATGTGGATGCAACATATAATGAAGATCTCAGTGCCAGAGGTATTGTCATGATTATATGGGATGATCATGGATATTTTGTATCTCCTAGTTCATGTGGTTTGGCTTTATGTTGTTGATGTGGTAACAATAGAGGCGAGAGCACTTCTTCTTGGCCTGACTCTGGCAGGTTAGGTCGGCTATAGCTCCATCAAGGTTGCATTTGATTGTCTCAAGGTGGTGGAGGTCATGAAGCAAGGGGTAATTCTATTGGCTTGGCTGCAACCATCTTGAAGAGTGCTTCTTCTTGTGCCGCACCTCTGATTTGTTTCGTTTATCATTGTCATACAGAAGCTAATAGTGTTGCTAATCGCCTTGCGATGGATCCCATATTATTGTTTGTGATGGGGAGCCTCCTTTTTTTGCTAATGTTTTAGCAATCGATTTATTCATTATGCCCAGTTTCATACCACACTTGTGGCATGTTCAATCATAGATAATGAAACACACTCAGCATGGAACGCCTTATACTTGGGATATTGACTTAATGATGTTTATGAGGAGGGAACATGATGATCCTTGGCTATGTTCCAGTGATTTTAAAATAATTTTGCATGCTACAGAGAAATTTGGAGTCAATGATCGGCAAGAATGGAGAATGGAAGGTTTCAGGGAAGCAGTGGATTACTATAATTCACTAACTTAGAGTTCTATGGAACGCCTTATACTTGGGATAATAGGCAGCAGGGGGGCACAATGTTAAAGTACGGCTCAATAAAGGCTTAGGAGATGAACATTTTATGGAGTGCTTTGATAACACGGTTGTGGAACACTTATAATGCACGACCATTGTGCACTGCTTATTGAGGTAAGACCATCAAATTGGATTGAGGAGAACAAACTCAGCAGGCCATTTTGATTTGCAAATATGTGGTGTAGGCACGAACGATACACTAAGGTAGTGGAACAAGCATGGTCTCCTGGTGGCTCTAATAAGAGGGAGGTATGACACGTCTCCAACATGTCTATAATTTTTGAATTTTCAATGCTATTATATTATCATTCTTGGATGTTTTACAATCATATTATGGGAACTTTATATCATTTTTTGGTCCTAACCTATTGACATAGTGCCTAGTGCCAGTTGCTGTTTTTTGCTTATTCTTTACTTCACAGAATATCAGTACCAAATGGAGTCCAAACATAGTGAAACTTTTTGGAGATTGTTTTTGGACCAGAAGACAACTTGGGAGCCAAGGAAGCACCTGGGGGGATGATACGTCTCCAATATATCTATAATTTATGAAGTATTCATGCCATGTTTACAAAAAAAATTATATGGTTTTGGTATGATTTGATTAGAACTACCCAGGACTGATGTTGTTTTCAGCAGAACTACCGTGGTGTCATTTTTTGTGCAGAAATAAAAGTTCTCAGAATGGGATGAAAATTTATGGTGATTTTTTATGGACCAAAAGATACCCCCGAAGTACTAGAGCTAGACCGGGAGGTGACCGAGGAGGCCACAAGCCAGGGGGCGCGTCCTACCCCCAAGGCGCGCCCTGAGGGCTTGTGGGCCCCTCGGGCACCCCCTGACTTGTTTCCAACACCCAAAATTCTTATAAATATAGAAACCTCCGAAAAGAACCCTAGATCGGAAGTTCCGCCACATCAAGCCTCTATATCCACAAAAAACCAATCAGGACCCCATTCTGGCACCCTGCCGGAGGGGGAAACCATCACCGGAGGCCATCTTCATCATCCCGACGGTCTCCATGACGAGGAGGGAGTAGTTCACTGATGCCTGCTTGAACTATGTTGGTATTTCCCCAAAGAGGAAGGGATTATGCAGCACAACGGCGGTAGGTATTTCCCTCAGTGATGAGACCAAGGTTATCGAACCAGTAGGAGAACCAAGCAAGACAACGTAAACAACCCCTGCACACAAATGACAAATACTCGCAACCCGACGTGTTAAAGGGGTTGTCAATCCCTTTCGGGTAACGGTGCCTCAAATTGGCGAGAAGACGTGATAAAGTTGTGATAGCTAGGATAATTAGATCGCAAATAAAATAAAGTGCAGCAAGATATTTTTGTATTTTTGGTTTAATAGATCTGAAAATAAAAGCAAAGGAAAATAGATCGCAAAGGCAAATATGGTGAGAAGAGACCCGGGGGCCGTAGGTTTCACTAGTGGCTTCCCTCGAGAAAAATAGCAAATGGTGGGAAAACAATTACAGTTGGGCAATTGATAGAACTTCAAATAATCATGACGATATCTAGACAATGATCATTATATTGGCATCACGTCCAAGATTAGTAGACCGACTCCTGCCTGCATCTACTACTATTACTCCACACATCGACCACTATCCAGCATGCATCTAGTGTATTAAGTTCATAGAAAAACGGAGTAATGCAATAAGAATGATGACATGATGTAGACAAGATCTATTTATGTAGAAATAGACCCCATCTTGTTATCCTTAATAGCAACGATACATACGTGTTGTTTCCCCTTCTGTCACTGGGATCAAGCACCGTAAGATTGAACCCATCAGAAAGCACCTCTTCCCATTGCAAGATAAATAGATCAAGTTGGCCAAATAAAACCCAAATATCGGAGAAGAAATACGAGGCTATAAGCAATCATGCACATAAGAGATCAAAGAAGACTCAAATAACTTTCAGGGATAAAAACATAGATATGATCGTAAACTCAAAGTTCATCAGATCCCAACAAACACATCGCAAAAAGACTTACATCATATGGATCTCCAAGAGACCATTGTATTGAGAATCAAGAGAGAGAGAGAGAGAGAGAGAGAGAGAGAGAGAGAGAGAGAAAGAAAGACACTACGGACCCGTAGGTCTACAAGGAACTACTCACACATCAACGAAGAGGCACCAATGGACATGATGAACCCCTCCGATGGTGCCTAGATTGGATCTGGTGTTTTTGGAACTTGTGGAGGCTGGAATTGATTTTCGTCGACTCCCCTAGGGTTTCTGGAATATTAGGGTATTTGTAGAGCAAAGAGGCAGTGCGGAAGGCCACCGAGGTGGGCACAACCCACCTGGGCACGCCTGGGCCTCAAGGTGCTCCCTGGTGGGTTGTGCTCCCCTCGGAGCTCCCCTCAGATACTTTCTTGGCCCACTAGATGTCTTCTGGTCCAAAAAAATCCACAAAAGTTTTGTTGCATTTGGACTCTGTTTGGTATTGATTTCCTGCGATATAAAAACAAGCAGAAAATAGCAACTAGCACTGGGCACTATGTCGATAGGGTAGTACCAAAAAATGATATAAAATGACTATAAATGATTGTAAAACATGCAAGAATGATAATATAACAGCATGGAACAATAAAAAAATATAGATACATTGGAGACGTATCAGCATCCCCAAGCTTAATTCCTGCTCGTCCTCGAGTAGGTAAATGATAAAAACATAATTTTTGATGTGGAATGTTGCCTAACATGTTCATTACATATTATTTTCTTTGTAGCATGGACATTTTGAATTTTATATTTTTCAAAGTAATAGTCTAGTTTTGACATGAAGACCTTAATACTCAAGCATACCAACAAGCAACCATGTCTTTCAAAATATCAACACTAAACCAAGTTATCCCTAGCCCATTATGATTAACCATGGATCCATTCCTGAAACACACTCGAATATTAGCTACACCCAATGCTCAAATACGATCATAGTGCCCCTTAGTTTGTGCTTTATAAGAGAAGATGGAGACTCAAATTCAAATTTTTTTTTCATAAAGTAAAAGAAAGGCCCTTTGAAGAGGGAAGTAGGGATTTGTAGAGGTGCCAGAGCTCAAAGCAAAAATTGAGAGATAAAAACATTTTGGGAGGCATACTTTTCCCACCAACGAAAACGACTTAGAGCTCCCAATACTTTACATGCTAGATACATCATAGGAGGTTCCAAACAGAAAATAAAGTTTATTCCTTTTTCCACCATTACTTTCATTTTCCATGGCTAACCGTATCCACAGGTGCCCTTCATACCAATACTTTCCAAGGAATTTATTATTTGACAACATAAAGTAAATTCATGTTTTTCATTTCGGGATTGGGCATCCCTAATACCTTTACCATACTCTCATGCAATGACAAGTGAATAAACACTCATCATGAGAATAACACATCTAGCATGGAAAATATTGGCCACCCCTCACCTCCTCGCGAGCGGTACGAGCACACAAAAGAGAAATTTATTTTGAAAATTAGAGATGTAACATTCAAATTTGCTTAGAACGGCATGAAAATACCGCATATAGGTAGGTATAGTGGACTCATATGGCAAAACTGGTTTAAAGGGTTTTGGATGCACAAGTAGTGATCATACTTAGTACAAAATGAAGGCTAGCAAAAATACTGAGAAGCGACCAACCAAGAAACGAAAAATCTCGTACCCAAGCATTAAGGATAACACCGAATAATGCACCACAAGTAGGATATAAATTTCATTGCATAACTATTGACTTTCGTGCTTGCATAGGGAATCACAAACCTTAACACCAATATTCTTACTAAAGCACAATTACTCATCAACATGACTCACATATCGTATCGTCATATCTCAAAACCATTACTAAGAATCAAGTTTATTTTATCCAATGATCTTCATGGAAGTTTTTATTATATCCTCCTTGGATATCTATCACTTTGGGACTAGTTTCATATGTTGCTTTTGATAAGCTCCAACAAATTTAAGTGAAGAACATGAGCATAATATTTCTTTCTCTCAAAATAATCTAAGTGAAGCAAGAGAGAATTTCTAAAAAAATTACTAACTCTCAAATAAACCTTAGTGAAGCATGAGAGCATTTCTTCAAAAATAACAAAGCACATCATGCTAAAAAAAGATATAAGTAAAGCACTAGAGCAATTCCATGGCTCTAAAAATTTAAGTGAAGCATAGGAGAAAGCATAGCATAATTTTTGGCTCTCTAAAAAATGTGTGTCCAGCAAGGATTCAAGACTTAAAACACAAAGCAAAACAAGGAAAGGCTCATATCATACAAGAAGCTCCAAGCAAAACTCATAATATGTGACGAATAAAAATATAGTTCCAAGTAAAATACCGATGGTTGTTAGAAGAAAGAGGGGATGCCACTCGGGGGCATCCCCAAGCTTAGTTGCTTGCTACTTCTTGAATATTATCTTGGGGTGCCTCCCAACGAGTGGTATTGTTTTATGCCCCTAGCTAGGCATAACATGTAGGATCTAAGTTTTGTCATGTGTAATCTTTGCCACTTTAGTAAGGGTCTTTTCAAATCCGGGAAGCTCTTTGCGCTTCCATAAATTTTTTGGGAAAGAAACCATCTTGAGATCTAAAATATCCAACCGTTTGTTGCAAAGGGTAATCAAAGTGTTCGTAAGATTGATACTACCATTGAGATGTTTGAGAGGTTCATTATATTTTTGCAATTCAACCATATGTTTATGCAAATCAACGAGTTTGTCCAAAATTTGAATTCCCTTTGGGGTGAAAGAGAACCCTTTCTTTTGTGGTGGAACCCCCAAAATTCCTTCTAAGATTTCATAGGCAGAATTAACATCAAGCTCAATAAAATTCCCTTTGGAGGCAAAATCCAAGAGTTGTCTATGATGCAAAGCCAATCCTACGTAAAAATTTCTAACCAAAATTTTTTGCTTCTCCCTTTAGATTGCAAACACGGTAAGACTACATAAGCCCATACCAAGCATCTTTCAAATTTTCTCCTTGTCTTTGTTTGAAGTACAGAACTTCAAAATCTGGTAACAAAGGAGGAGCACTCAAACTAGCCATTGTGACGAAAAAACAAGAGCACAAATAGATCTGACGAGAAAGCGGCGAACGAAAAAGAGGGCGAATAAAATGACATTTTTTTGTGAAGTGGGGGAGAGGAAAACGAGAGGCAAATGGCAAATAATGTAAATTGTGAGGAGATGAGATTTGTGATTAGGAACCTGGTTGATGTTGAAGATCCTCCGTGGCAACGACGCCAGAAATTCCTTTTGATGCCTGCTTGAACTACGTCGGTATTTTCCCAAAGAGGAAGGGATGATGCAGCACAACGACGGTAGATATTTCCCTTAGTGATGAGACCAAGGTTATCGAACTAGTAGGAGAACCAAGCAACACAACGTAAGAAACCCCTGCACACAAATAACAAATACTCGCAACCCGACGTGTTAAAGGGGCTGTCAATCCCTTTCGGGTAATGGTGCCTCAAATTGGCGAGAAGACGTGATAAAGTTGTGATAGATAGGATAATTAGATCGCAAATAAAATAAAGTGCATCAAGGTGTTTTTGTATTTTTGGTTTAATAGATCTGAAAATAAAAGCAAAGGAAAATAGACCGCAAAGGAAAATATGATGAGAAGAGAACCGGGGGCCGTAGGTTTCACTAGTGGCTTCTCTCGAGAAAAATAGCAAACGGTAGGAAAACAATTACTGTTGGGCAATTGATAGAACTTCAAATAATGTAGTGACCATGATCCCAATGGATCGAAGTCTCTGTGCTTAACTGTCATCCCTGGATCGGTATGCGGACAAACACAGTACTCGAGGAATTATAACAGAGTTCAATCAAACACTTATTACATCGAGGTCCTCATAAAGAGTATTTATTACACAAATAATATGGCTGAAGGCCATCTAAACGAAATAACTGCAGAAGCTTCGAAGATAAATGAGTCCGTCAACTCCAACGGCATAGCTGAGTGCATGACAACGACCTATCACACCTTATTCTTCATCGATGAAGTCTGCAACATGAGACGTTGCAGCCGTGTAGGTCAGCACATGGAATATGCCGGTAGAGTTACACTGTAGAGAAAATGAATGCAAGAAACTATATCTACATGCATATTTGACTGGTGGAGGCTCTAAGTTTAATGTTTTGCATAAAGCTAATTTTTCCTACAACAAAGGAATAAATTTTATTTACTACAAAGTTTACACCAATGATTGAGAAGGTTCCTCCAACTCAAATCCCAACATTAACTAAGTATCATGATTAAACCCGATTCATTAATTAAAGAGTGTTGAGATCAACAATAATATCCACTTCTAGATACTCAAATTATCCATAACCGGGGACATGGCTAACCATGATTAGTTTATACACTCTGCAGGGGTTGCGCACTTTTCCCCACAAGACTCGACTGTATCCATGATCAGAAGATCGAGACATAGTCTTTCTGAAGCATTAACTCTCTACTCTGGGTAGACCGGTACACCTACTTTCCCCAACATCTTCTTGTCCACCTCTTCAAGAGCTCACACAACTTACTCAACTATGCCAGAGCCCATAATGGCTTGTGGCTGCACACGAAAGTTTCTAGATATGAAATATCACATGAAACTAAACGAACGAATGTTTGTAAATAAACTAAGTAAATAAAAATAAACCGATCTAAGCGAAAAACCAAAAAACGAGCGGTTCAGATCGGTTTTATACCGGTTCGGACGGTTCGGGAGGCGGCGGCTTCGGGCGGGCGGCGCAGCTTCAGGGTCGGCAGCGATGACAACGGGCAGCGGCACTGCGGGCGACGACGACTTCAAGTGCGGCGGCGGCGCAGGCGGCGGTGGCGTCTTGCGGCAACGACGCTTTGGACGAGGAGGAGGGGGAGGGGTCGGGCGGCTATTTAAGGAGGGGAGGGCGAGGCCGGCTTGGGCAGGGGGCCAGGAGCGAGGCGACGGCGGATCCCATGTCCGGGGCGGACACGGCAGCGAGCGGCGGCGACAAGCGGGACTCGTCCCGAGCCAGGTGAGGCGGTGCGGCTGCTGGGCCGGCTGGGCTGGGCGCGACCCAGTTCGGTCCGCCCGAACTTTTTTTAAAACAAATTTTCCAGAGATAAAAAACGCAAAATAAAATATAAATAAAATCCTAAAAATCCCAGAAAAATTCACGTAGCTATATGGCCTTATTAGTGACCTAGTGAACATTTTTCCGGGCCTAAATGCCTAAACTAAAAACAAACATTATAGTACTAATTACCCCGCTAAATAATAAATAAACTTGCCAATAAAATCAAATAAACTCTCCAAAATTTCAAAATTCAATTTCCAGTATTTCTTTACTGATTTTTAATAAGTCATATTATCTTCTCTCTTTATTTACAAATATTTGGAAAAGAATTTTGAAAAAACAATTTGATCCAATTACCAAATTTTGATAAATCAAAATTGGATTTTTGTGAAACCTCCAACTCTCTCAAATTGGTCCTTGAGTTGCTTAAGGCCTCTTGGATCAAAATGCAACTAAAACAAAGCAACAAAATGCATAAAAACCATGGATGCATATGAATGATCTATGAATAACATCCAAATTGAAAATTGGGATGTTACAAACCTACCCCCCCCCCCCTTAAAATGAATCTCGCCCTCGAGATTTGGGTTGGTCAGCAAAAATGTGTGTGTGGTCCTTGCGGAGGTCTTCTTCTCGCTCCCAGGTGGCTTCCTCCTCGGTATGGTGGCTCCACTGAAGTTTGCAAAACTTGGTGACTTTGTTCCGAGTAACTCGGTTGGAAAACTTGAGAATCTTAACGGGTTTCTCTTCATAGGTCAGATCACTATCCAACTGAATCGCTTCCAGTGGCACTGTATCTCTCAGAGGAATCTCAGCCATCTCTGCATGGCACTTCTTTAACTGGGAAATGTGAAACACATCATGAACTCCTGACAAACCTTCGGGTAGTTCCAACTTGTAGGCACCTTCTCCCATATGTTTCAAAACTCCGTATGGTCCCACAAATTGTGTTGCTAGCTTTCCTTTGACTCCAAATCGTTTAACTCCTCGAAGTGGGGATACATGAAGATATGCTCTGTCTCCGACTTGATAGGAAACCTCTGTCGGTGTCAAAACCGGTGGATCTCGGGTAGGAGGTCCCGAACTGTGCGTCAAAGGCTAATGGTAACACGAGGCGGGGGACACAATGTTTACCCAGGTTTAGGCCCTCTCTATGGAGGTAATACCCTACTTCCTGCTTGATTTATCTTGATGAATATGAGTATTACAAGAGTTGATCTACCATGAGGTTATGATAGTTGTGACTAGACCCTAGAAGTCTAAACCCTCCGGTTTATATAGACCCCGGGAGGGGCTAGGGTTGTACAAAGTCGGTTATAGAGAAAGGAATCTACATATCTGGATCGCCAAGCTTGCCTTCCGCACAAAGAGAGTCCCATCCGGACACGGGACGAAGTCTTCTATCTTGTATCTTCATAGTCCAACAGTCCGGACCAAGTATATAGTCCGGCTGTCCGAGGACCCCTTAATCCGAGACTCCCTCAGTAGCCCCTGAACTAGGATTCAATGACGACGAGTTCGGTGCGCAGATTTTCTTCAGCATTGCAAGGCGGGTTCCTTCTCCGAATACTCCAACATAGCCTTCCGAACATAGAAAACGTGTCCGGCTCTGCAAAACAAGTACCACACACAACCGTAGAGAGTATAACATGTCACGAGTCTAATCCGCTGACAACTTTTTATAGCGTGATATCACGCCACTGCCCGGTCATTATTCGAACCGTTTTAGCCTGCCGCTCCGTATTTCGAGGTGCGGTTTCACTCGCACGTCTTGTCGAAGGAGAGATCGTGTCCCCTTATCACATGATTCTCATCAATACGGGCATGGGTAACCCAACCGTGCCATCTGCACGACGCTTGGGGAATAGGAGAATTTTAAGGCGACCAGGGAGGCGCATGAATTTTACTGCCTTTATAAAGGGATAAGGATTCATCCTTGTTCACCCACGCCTTCTCCTTCCTCTGCCCATCCATCCCCGAGCTCCAGTGCCCAAGCTCTCGCCTTCTCCGCCCAAAAAAAAGCACTGCAATCATGTCCGGATCTAGAGCAGGAGGCAAGTGGATGGCCTCTTCCGTCAAGAAGAAGGACATCAAGGAGCTCCAGGAGGCCGGGTACCTGGCCAAAGACATCGCTCATTGTCTTCCGGCCAAGGGACAAATCGTCTCCACCCCAGAGCCCCAGGAAAGGGTGGTGTTTCTCACACACTTCGTCCACGGGCTGGGATTCCCCCTCCACCCGTGCATCCGTGAACTGATGTTTTACTACTGGCTAGACTTCCATGACTTGGCCCCCAACTCTATCCTCAACATCTTGGCATTTATTGTCGTGTGCGAGGCCTTCCTCCACATCCCACCTCACTTCGGCCTATGGCTGAAGACCTTCAATGTGAAGCCGAAGGTGGTGAGCGGCCAACAAGCAGAGTGCAGAGGCGCAATGGTGGGCAAGATGCCCAATGTCACCTGGCCCGAAGGCTCCTTTGTGGAGACTGTAAAGGGGTGGCAGTCGGGGTGGTTCTACATCACCGAGCCGCGCGGCTCCAATTGGGCGGTGGCCCCCGCGTTCCGATTCGGAGTCCCGATGCGCTTCACCTCTTGGCAAGAGAAAGGCCTGGCCTGGGCCTCTTCGGACGAGCTGACAGGGATCCAGACGTGCGTCAAGAACATGATAAACAAGAGAATCAAGCTCGTCAACATGATCCAGGTTATGCTCATTCGCCGGATCCTTCCATGCCAGCGCCGGTCTTGCGATTTGTGGGAGTTTGATCCGGCCAAGCACCAGACGCTGCTAGAGCTCTTCGGCACGACGGACGAAGACATCTGGAAGGTGCTCTTCAAGGCTGGCGGGACACCACCACCCACGACCGAGGATCTTGGGCTTAGCTCAAAACGCCAGGCTAATCCGGTAAGTTATTTCATGTTTTCAAGGCATACCCTTTAATGGCATATTTGAGGAAGGAATCTAAGCCTCCCTATCAATTTTCTCAGGCCTGGATAGAGATAGTGGAGCGGATTAACTGTCCCGCTCCGCTGCCCGAAGACCCAAAAACCCCACTTCTGACAAAGATGTTGTTTCCGGCGCCATATGAGGTGCCGGAGAAGAAGGCCAAAAAGAAGGCCAAGGGGACCAGAGATGGTCTCCATTGCAAGGGCTCATCGGATGCAATGTTCGAAGACATTGAGGATCGCTCCTCCGTCGCTGAAGACAACGAGGAAGAGGAGGAGGAAGAAGAAGAGATCCATTCCCCCCTGCAGGGGGGAGGAAGAAGAGGACGGCCTCCACGCACCTGGAGACCAAGGCGTCCAAGAAGGGAAGACCTCCCTTCCGAACAACTCCGCAGCGGCCACCAACAACAGCTCGGAGTGGGAGCCCAGGGACAAGCCCCTGGCCAAATCGTAAGTGTCCGGACACGGTAATATATCCTGCCTTTTTTACTTTATTGTTTTTAACGTGCTAGATAATGCACCTGTAGTCTGGCCCAGTCCAACATCGAGCTATCCTCCTCTTCGGAGAGGTTGCTGGACCCGTTGACAATGGACACTTGTCATTGTCATCCTCAAAGGTAATATGTCATTGTCATTGTCATCTCAAATGATCACTTGGGGGCTGATCGTATCCAAATATAGCTTGACCCACTTGATCCGGCTTATGATCGTATTTGAATCTAGCCGTTAAACCTTACGATCGTTAGGGGGCTTCTTGTTTAAATATAGGTTGTTTCGACCAAAGAGAACATAGCTGTCGGTACCCTCTTGATTGGCACACTGCCGAGCTCACTAGGGGGCTTCTTGATCGTATTCGAATCATAGCTCAACCCCTTTTGGGAACCGACTTTGATCGTATTCGAATCAGAGTCGTTAAAAAACTCTCAAGGTCATTAGGGGGCTTCCTGTTCAAACATAGGTCGTATTCGAACCAAAGAGAACATAGCTGTCGGTACCCTCTTGATCGGCGCAACGCCAAAGCCACTTGGGGATACATGATCGTATTTGAATCCTAGCTTAACCCCTTAGGAACGGTTTATTGATCGTATTCGAATCAGAAGCCTTGAATTTTTATATTCTATTTGGTTTAAGTTTTATTTGAAGGCAACCTTTCTTTGACTTGAGACTTTTTGTTCAAAAGATTTAAGTGCCAGCATGGTTAAAATTTAACCCGACTTGATTTTTGGATGATAAGTCGTCAATATATGTGAATCATCATATCCTTTGGAAGTGTTGGTTTCCAAAGATTAGGTTATCACCCTTACTGTTCGGGTCATATAAACCGGCTGTGCAAGTCAAAAGATCACAGGTATGAGATTATAGTTGTGTTTCAACATTATATGTTACAATAGGCTTATCTGTGATTCTTTTTCTATCTTAATGGTAATATGTCAAGATATTATGACCCGCCTTGCGGTAAGCCGCCAAGGGATCGTGTGATCTATTTCTATGTGCAGGACAGTTAAAAGACTTGGCCAAGCATAAGGAAAGCAGATGATAAGTATAAAACGGGGAATATAATATGGCGGCTTAATAATATTAAGCACCAAAAGCGTGCACGATGGCACGACAAAAGCAAAGTTATTTCTACTCTATTACACAGCTCCTCGAGTCCAAATGATTCATATTGTTTTTAGCACATCACAAGTATGAGCAGCCATGGCGGATTAACTCTCATGTTGGCCTGAAGCGTCCGGGTTAGCCCTCTCCGCTTCTTCGCCCTGTCCCCTTTCTTGGAAGATTGATGATGACCAGTCAATGCCATTCAAAGCTTCAAATTCAGCTTCATCAGCAACTAGTCCGGCCGGGTCAACTTTAGGAGCGAAGGTATGCTTACGGAGTGGGGGGATCAGGCTGGTCACTATGTCATGAGGCGTTGGAATTCTCCGGTTCTCCGCGTCATAGCCCGGCTGGTACTTGGAGAGATCTGCTTCATCAACTATCAGGGTGGCCACAGGGCGTATCTCCTTCACACAAGCGGTGAAGTCTTCCTGTTCAAAGGGAATGCCATCCTCCTTAAAGCTTGGATAACCAGTGGCGAGGTCGGCCGGGTCTAACTCCAGTAACCAAGCTTTGGCCCGACTTAAGGCAGCCACAACTCCGGCTCTTATAGACGATCGCCTTAATTCAGTAAATCGCTAGGGCAACACAGAGAGTTTCTTTAGCACATCCGCCAGAAGGGTGGGCACTTCATTTGGCAAGGCCACTATGGCTAAGGTGCGCTGTGACCCGGTGTAGAGTTGTTCCACCAGTGTGTAAACCGCCTTCAGCTTGATCAACATATCTTGGTTCAGATTTGAACTCCTGGGGCCTGCATAAACATTGTTAGATGAGTTAATTACAATTTATGTGATCAATAGAAAGATTCAAGTATTTAACACTTGCAGGGCGACTTACCAAAGATTGCTGAGACCATCTGAGAGACATGGTGTTTTAAGCCGGATAATTCACCGATTGCCTCTTCAAGAGCTACCTCCGCCTTCTCAGCTCGATTGATCAAAGCAATTTTTTCGTCAGCCCGGGCCTTTTTCTCCATTTCAAAGTCTTTCTTCAGTTTTTCTTGTTCAAAAACGCTGAATTTAAATTTGGAGTCAGCTCTTTGGGTTTCTGTCTCTTGGGCCTCAAGGCGGTTCTTCAAATCAGATACTTCTGATTCAAGTTGACTAGTGGCGGCCTGTACAAATACCGGGTCAAAATCAGGACAATCATGATGCAATAATAAGTCCCAAGCCTTTTGCAAGCAACAACACTTGGCACTTGGGGGCTAATGTCTACCGAAGAAATTTACTTAAAGTGGCGGTTAATGACAGTAAGTCCCAAGCACTTTGCAACCAACAATACTTGGCACTTGGGGGCTAATGCATATTGTTGTTCAAGCTTTTCAAGTACTTTATTCTATACAACCATATGAACGACTGGCTCAACCATGCTAGTTAAGCCGCCCCTTGGGGACTACGGAGTAAGACAAATTTCTTATATATGTTATCCAAATATGTTACTAATGTCACTAAGTTTGTTTGTAAGTCTAGAGTGTATTCATCATAAGCAATAGACTTGGGGGCTGGTATAGTAAGGATAAATGAGTACAGAGAAAGGATTGTACCTCAAACTTGTGGTGCATCTGCTTCACCATGTCAATTTCGATGCCACGGCTGCTGTGCACTTGGCTCATATAGCCAGAAAAGACTTCTCCAATACTCATGTGAGTATAGTCAGCGACATCAAGCTTGACCCGGCGATGTTCTAGAATCTCCTCCTTGGCGGAACACTTAGCCAGCACGGTTGGCCTCCCCGGCTCAGCAAAGCCGGTCTTGGTGATCTCGACATCAGTGTCTTGAGGATCATCCATCCTGACCGTGCTAGGATTTTCTGGGTTTTCCGAGCCATCGGCGGCTCGCTCGGCAGGTAGGTCAGCAGTTGGCGTTGGCGTGTCATGCGCTGGTTCAGGTGGCGGCTCGTGAGTGGAGGTTTCAGGCGTGACCATTCCAAGTTCCGACTGTTTTGAGATCGGCTCTTCGGCCGACTTGTTCTTCTTCACCCTTTTGCTAGGCTTTGCTTTTCCGCTGCATAAGATCAAAAGGTCAGTGCAAATACAACAAATTGAAATGAACACAGGATAAGAAGGTTATCATTACCCGAAGCGGTCTTGAAAGCCGATAGATTGGACTGCATTGAGTCGCCGGAGAAAGGAGAAGTTTCCTGATAATCCGAGTCAGAAGAATTGACTGGTTGACGAGTGAGACCCGCCAAAGGATAAAAGAGATTTAAAGGTGACCTTGTTTTGGCGTTTCCTTGGGGTGTTCGGTAAGCCGGAGGAGAGCTCCGCATCCTTGCTGGTCTGGGTCTGCCTCCGGCTCTCATGAATTTGTCGCTTCAAAAGAAATTGAGGATCTTGATAAGCTAAGGGATGTGAAAATCTTACTTTCCGGGTTACTCTATGGATTTTCTGTCTTGGCAAAGGCTTGGAGTCGGAGGAAATGATAGTTACCTCTTCATCCTTGCCATGGCTCGTTCCCGTGTCCTCCTGCTGATAATTAGTGTCAATAAGATGGTTAAAAAAGGAGCCAAGAGAGTCAAGGGCTACCTCCGACTCAGAAGAATCTTCTAGCCGAAGCAAGTCAGAGGCGGTGGCTTTCTTACCCTTCTTCTTTGCAGATTCTTTCCTGGCGGCTCTCTTAGCCTTCTTGGCTTTCTTTGCAGCTTCATGATCATATTTAACCTTCCAGAATTTGTCACCCACCTGTGAGAGTTAGCAGAGGTATGAGTATGGATAAAACATCAAAAAATCAAGGTAATTTATTCAGATGGGCGACCTACCGCTAGCGCCGGGTTAGCTTCGCGGAAGGGGCTTAAGCCCACCTTACCACAATCTGCTAGGCTCTTGTTCAAAAGTGACTTTGTCATATCGTTGATGACATCTTCAGGCAAGTCATCAGGGCTGTACCGCAGAGGGTAATCCTTTTTGCTTGTGTAGGTGCACATCAAGCCGGGGCAGCGGCTCAATGGAATGACCCGCCAGGCGAGCCAAACCCGGACTAAATTGATGCCAGTTAACCCATTCCCCAAAAGAGCTTTGATTTTATCTAGGGTGGGAGCGAGTGTTTTGCGTTCGGCGGTTGCAATCTTGTTAGGAAGCTGATGGTTGGACCCAAGACGTAGAGCAGGAGAACCGGGCAGAGGGTTTTCATCAGCCAGAGAAGTGTCTTGGCAATAAAACCACGTCTGGTTCCAGTCTTTGGGATGACTCGGAGGATTGGCATAAGGAAAAATTACGTCTCGCCGATGTTGGATCGAGACACCACCAAGTTCCAAGATCTGACCGTTGGCGCATTCATTCTAGCGGTTCAAGTAAAATAGCTCTTTGAAGAGTAATATGTTGGGTTCTTCTCCAAGATATACTTCACTGAACACTTGGAAATTGCAAATGTTAGACACGGAATTGGGTCCGATGTCTTGAGGACGGAGATCAAAGAAGTGTAATACATCCCTCAAGAATTTTGAGCCGGGTGGTGAGAAACCCGGTTCATGTGATCCATGAAAACAATAACCTCCCCCGCTTTGGGATGAGGAAATTCCTCCTCCGGGTTAGGAGCATGATAGGACATAATTTCCTTCTTCGGCAGATAGCCGGTCTTCACAAAGTCATCCAGTGTACTGTCTATGACAATGGATTTGACCCAGTTGTAGGAAGTGGGTGCTTTCGGTGCCATTGTGATGAAAGCCTAAGAAAGAGTAAAGATTTCCGGTTCAAATTTAAGCCGGAGAATAATATTACAATGCATATTCAATATGGCGGCTTATAAAGGGGCCTAATGGTATAAGGCTAATTATGTTAGATTATTTAAAGCCACCATGAGCATTATATGCAGGTAAGTTATTTAAGCTGCCATGGGTGGTTAAGACTATCAATTGAGCATTGCCTTTTAAGCCGGTGATGAGAGTCGCCATGACTGGGTGGATCTAATAGATACAGTTTTTGCCTAAGTGTTGCATAAACAAGTTTCACAGGTTGCGGATATTATTTTGGATCAAATAGTTGTTCAAAAAGGAAAATATTCTAGACCTAAAAACATGGTACAGAGGAGTTCATGCGTTCTAATGAGGCTTCTTTACAAGGAAAAGGAATATGCTAGTGTCAAAAATGGATGAGAAACAGCTACCGCATGAGTTCTATGCTTATGTTGGATCAAAAGAGGCTGCAGTAGAAGAATCACGAAGAAACCAAGATGAACTACGAAGAACATAGGAACCCGCGAACCCTAATACAGATCTAAGGTGCGGGAAGGAGAAGACTTACAACAACAGATCTATTGCGGAGGGGCGCCGCTGTTCTCTGGACTGATTCAGGTCGATGCAGAGGCCCAGGTCGACGGAGACGAGGTGCGCTGTGGCGGCGGCGGACCTGAGCGACAGCATGGGTGCAAGAGGAAGAAGATGAGGAACTGGGATAATGAGAAGAGACCTAGTTGGTCTATTTATAAGGAAAGACTGCTAAGTGGGCGCGAAAAACGAGGAGGCCAAAAACATAGTTATCCAACTACAAGGACGCCTCGATTTTTGGATGGTCATTAAGATAAAGATCCGTTGAGATATATTGGACAAAACGTGCATTTATGGCAGGTGACGTCATGGTGGGTTACCACAAATCCAAAGGATGACGTCATGGCGGGTTATAAAAATTTCAGAAGCAAAGAGCAGAAGATTTTTCTTAAGTATTAAAGATTGACATGAACCAGTGCAAATCAATCTGGGGCCTAATGTTGGGGATATAACTATTACTATGACCCGCCCAGGAGGGGCCGGGTTATACCTATGAATATTCTTGAAGCCCAAGACCAAGGTTAAAGATGGCGGTTTAGTAAGGGCCCAAAGCCCAGAGGCGACTTAAGGCGCATAGAGATAAACCGCTATATGTACATGACTTGTATTGTAAGGCAAGAATAGTTAAGAGACCGAGCCGGACACTGTTTATGAGCCGGCCAGGACTCTATGAGCCACCGGGCGTCGACCTCTGTATATAAAGGGACGACCTGGCGGCGGTTCAGGGCAAGTAAGATCAGATCAAGAGCTAGGTCAAGCGATTTTGCTCCCTAGTTATCGAGACATAAGTAATCCCACTCAAAACTGGATCGTAGGCTTTTACCTTCATTGTAAGGGGCCGAACCAGTATAAATCTCATGTCCTTTGTCCCGATTAACCCCTTTAAGCTTCCTAGTTGCGATGGCTCCATGACCAAGTCCTTTCACTAGGACAACTGATGTGACAATTCCACGACAGGTCCCTTCCGACGGCCTCCTTACCCAAGGTCGTGGTCAACACCGAGGTGTTGTCTTGAAGGATCCCAGGCCAGGGAGAAGCTCAGGAGGCCACCCCGGTGGTGTCAGAGGGTGAGACCACGGTGGGTGAATACATGGGGGAGCAAACCCCCCTGGACATCGATGATGGGGGCCGTATCCAATTCGGCCCCCAGCCGAATACAACTCCGGAGACCCATGTGGCTCCGGACTCAGGCATGCCGCCTCTTTTGAAAGAGGGGGGGGGGGGTGAGCCCACTCCACCGGTGACCTTTGTCCACCCAGAGGCACCGAATAGATTGCTGGAAGCGCTGCGAGGCACTTCCATTGTTGAAGAGCACCGTACTCTTATGAGTACGGTGATTGAGAAGATCCAGTCCGCGTAAAGCGGACTGACCGAAGCCCGCACTAGCCTTCTAACAGGCTTTGAGGTAAGTAATATAATTGTAAAAGAATGTCACAGTATAGACAGTAGCCCCTGATGCTCTGTCCGGTGTTCGGAAAGAAAAGCCGAACAGAGGATAAAATAATTTTTGCAGGAGTCTAATCTGATATGTCTATGTGAATAAGCAGGCGTCGCTGCTAGCTGCAACCACTCACACTACAGTCTCTGGACTGAGGCAGAATCTGGAGCGGGCCGAGGAGGATCTCAGCCACGTGAAGAAGCAGCTGGAGGAAAGCAAAGGTATGTATTTAACCTTGTCTAAATTCAGGTGTAATGAATGATTTGTTCTGACTAAAATGGCATACTATTTGTTAGGGGAGACGACCGAGGCAGAGGCTCTCAAGAGGTCGTTGGCCGAGGCCGAGGACAGGGCGGCTAAGGAAAAGGCCGCACGTGAAAAGCATGAAGCTCGGGCCAGTGAGGTCCAGCAAGAGCTCCAGGATGCCGTCAAGAAGTATCAGTCCTTGGAGCGCGATTTTAAGGATCGAGAGTTCGAACTTGCCAAGGCCCACCACAGCGCACAAGATGCCCAAGCTGAATCCCAGAGCACCCTCCAGGAAATCCAGGCGGCCAAGAAAATCGTGGCGGGTAAGGCTTTTATAATGCAGAGCAAATATGGGAAGGAATGGCTCCTCTTACTGACCCTGATTTGGAGTTCTCCAGGGGCGTTTGCGGATCTGCCGCTCAGCGTATCAGACGCTTCAGAATTCTATCGAGCCGAAGAGGGGAGCTCTACAGAGAAGCTGTTCTGGTCTCAATACCTTGGACCAGAACATCCAGTGCCCTTTAGCGATCAGCTGAAACAGCTGGCCGAGCTGCATAAGGTGGCCGAACTAGCCATGAAGGACTTAATAATCCGGCTATGGCCTGCCGAGCCCATGCCCAACAGCTACTTCGGACTCGTGAAGTGGCTTGTTAGTGCCTGCCCATGGCTTGAAGGCATCAAGCGGTCGGTCTGTATCGAAGGCGCGCGGATGGCCTTTGTCAGCGCTAAGATGCATTGGGCGAAGATGGATGCCACAAAGCTGATGACCGAGGGGCCGTCTGAGGGGAAGGAGCACCGCCGACCCGAGCTGTACTTTGACAGTGTCCTGGAGGATCCCGCCTTGTGGCGGAGCAATGTGCTAAGGATATCATATTCCCATGAATACATTCATGTTAACCTGTCCTGTAATATGAAACAAGATCTTTATGTAATATAATGCTTGTTTGTTTAAAATTTTACCTCCTGTGCGGCCATTTATGAAATCTGAGAGTTGGCCAGTCGTCGGCTTCTGCCCCCATGTATATAGTACGGGGGTGTTTGGGATAAATCTAAACACTCTTTACTCCACATTTTGGTCCTTAAAGGAGGTGTTTAGTGTAATGAACAAGGAAATCGGACTATACGGCTTTATCACCCTCACTTAGCTATAGGAGTTTGACAATGAAAATTTTGGCGCAACCCCTGGTGTTAGGAAGGCTGTACTTGGGGCGCTATACACGCCGAATCGGATAAAAACTGATTCCTCGCATAATGCGGAAAAAATCTCTAAGGATTTGAAACATCTCGAACAGCTGACCAGCTCTCGGCTCATCATGACAGTTAGTTTTCGTCTTTCTCTACTAAGGTGCTCATCCGGAAGAATCGGGACATAATCATAGTAGTTCTCCCTTTACTACCCTAGACGATATAGCGGAACGTAAGGTAGTAAGCACAGGAGCCGGGCAACCCAACTATTGACCAAAGACATGATTTGGAGCCAATGCATATAATGCTATAAGTTCGGGGTGCCGAACTATACTATAAAAGTGTTTGGACTATATTGTCGTGTTATGGGGTATGATGAAGCCCCTGGTGAATTAAGGCGTACCAGAGTGTACGGGTGCAATTGATAAAAAAATACAAAGACAAGTAAAAAATCAAGTAATAAGCTGACGCCGCAAATATTGAGCTGCAAGTTAATTTCCATTGTAATTTGATTAAAGTGTCAAGGCGTATTTGTACAAGTAATGCAATAAGCACATAAGGTAATTTGACATGCCATGACCAAGGGCGAGCTGCGTGCGGGTATTTAAAATAGGTATAATGATCATTAGCAGAGACCACCTGGGTATTCCCTTGTACGTCAAAGCCCCTTGCCTTCTTGGTGTATCCGTCCCGTGATAGGTCCGATGTTCAGGTTATCAGAAAAGCCTCGAGAAGAGAAAAACCTGAAATGAAAAAGAAAAAAAATGAAGGTATGCGGATCCAGGGGCAGTTAAGCCACCTTATGGACCATGGTCTAGCTGTGCCTCCGTCCCTGCCCATGGTATTTTGAGTGCGTAGTTATGTATGCGCAGCACAAATGTCACCGCTTGATTGGGTCTGGGACGGAGGCCGAATTGCTAGTCGAGTTCTGGACAGGCTGGACTGTCCTGCTACAGAGTAGTTCAGACTCGCTTGACAGTGTTCGAGAGCTTTCACTACAAAAAAAATACACTTCCGTGATGATACGTGTTTGTCACAGTAGGTCACGTTTTCTGTCATGCATGTACATCCATGACAATTTTATGACAGAATCAAGATAGTCATACCTGTGCTATAGTAGAAGTGTTCCATGACATTACCAAAATTATCATCACGGAAGTGGCCACTTCCATGATGATAATTCGCGCGTCATAGAAGTGCTTTCGTCAAGGGTGAACGATACGTGGCATGCACCGTAACGGAACGCCGTTAAGCTATCGGGTCCGATTTTGGACCCGATAACCCGTTAACAGCCCCGACCAATGGGGATTTTCCACGTGTAAAATCATCATTGGCTGGAGTAAACACGTGTCGTCTCACCGTTGAGACAAATGTCATCCACTCATTGGACCGAAGGCACCTATGATACGTCGACACGTGGCATGACCCAACAGAGGCCCATTCCTGGGAAAAGGCCGACCCGTTTGACTTGGTTAAAAGGTGGTGGGCCAGCCCACGGAAAGCCTGGTAACAGTCTATTCGCATATAGCCCATTTACAACCCATTAACACAGGGCCCGTTACGGCCTATCCGAATTAGGCCTAGTAGCGTCATCAGAGCCGTCCAATATGACTCCATCCCGTTTTAACTTCCAGCACATGTATGGCCCATGACATCTTTCGACCCATATGAGGCCCTTTGTAACTCTTGGCCCAATAATGGCCCGTGGTGAAACTGGCCCGTAATGAATAGTGTATCACTTTATACCCATTAACGGCCCATTATTCCATTGGGCCGTTTCCAGCCCATGTTATCTTTTGGCTTTCTCAGGGCCCATTTATTCTTGGGCTCATTTCCAGCATTCGGTTACTTACGGCCCGTTACTGTCATTTTTGCTTATGGGCCAAAATTCAGCCCGTTGTTACAGTCGACCCTTTTGTGGCCCGTTAATACGTTGGGACATTTTCATAGCGTCATCAAATACGACCTATTAACGACGGCCCGTTATGGTCGGCCGATGAACGGACGCTTCCAACTCTAGCCCATTTACGGCTATAATGCAGTCTGTTATTGGCCCATGTTTGGCTGATCGATCATACGACCCATGTAAGGCCCATTGACGATACAGCCTGTAGAAGGCCCATTGTGTCTACGGCCCGTAGAAGGCCCATTGTTTCTACGGCTGGTAGGAGGCCCAGTGTCACTACAGTAAATATGTAGCCCATGGTTATTGTGGCCTAGTTTTAAAAAATAGGTTATTGCGGCCACTAGCAAACCGCGAAAAAAGAACTGCACTGACTACAAGCAAACAAATAAACAAGACAACAAGGAAATAAATAAGCAAGCAACTTACGCTAGGCTATCACGGCTATTACACATATTAAATCCACTGGGAATCAAAGTTCGCCACCAGTCCAAATATAGGGAACAAAGCAGCATATAAACGCCACAGCAAAACAAGTCCAGAACTGAAACCATTTCAGAAGAGCTCAAGAAAGAATATCCTAGGTACCCATAATGCTAGCAAGATGCTTAGCAAGCGTATTAACTTTCTCTTGTTTGGCGCTTAAATCCTCCAGCGCTTGCTGTTGACAAGTACACATCTGATTTCTGTAGGGACTTCTGAGGGAGTCCTAGATTAGGGGGTATCCGGATAGCCGGACTATATACTTTGGCCAAACTGTTGGACTATGAAGATACAAGTTTGAAGACTTCATCCCGTGTCCGGATGGGATTCTCCTTGGCGTGGAAGGCAAGCTTGGCGATTCGGATATGTAGATCTCCTTCTCTGTAACCGACTCTGTGTAACCCTAGCCCCCTCCAATGTCTATATAAACCGGAGGGTTTAGTCCGTAGGACAACAACAATCTTAACCATAGGCTAACTTCTAGGGTTTAGCCTCTACGATCTCATGGTAGATCAACTCTTGTAATACTCATATCATCAAGATCAATCAAGAAGGAAGTAGGGTATTACCTCCATCGAGAGGGCCCGAACCTGGGTAAACATCGTGTCCCCAGCCTCCTGTTACCATTAGCCTTAGACGCACAGTTCGGGACCCCCTACTCGAGATCCGCCGGTTTTGACACCGACATTGGTGCTTTCATTGAGAGTTCCACTGTGCCGCCGCGATAAGGTTTGATGGCTCGCCTTGTTGTCAAGGACAACATCACCTCTGGAGGAACCCTAGCTGTAGGCCAGACACTCCGGCTGGGCGGCTTCGTCATGACCGCCCGTTCGGCCTCCACGCCGACGATGACTTCTCAGGTCATCAAGAACAGCCTCCACGCTAGCTCGGAATTCGCCGAGCAGATGGATCCAATAGAGCTCTCCTCGCTGAACGAGCTCTTGGATCGCATCGCCGCCCCGAAAGTCGCTACGGACTATGATCGAATTGGGCTTAAACCCGACCAAAGGGAAATTAACTCTTTGCCGGTCACCCATCAGATAGTGGGGGTGGAGTAACAATGCAACGATTCTTCCTCTATTCTGAGGACGAACTATGTCTGGATTCCCAATCTCTCTGAGCCGGATACCCGTCTATGGGAGGACATGGCCCAGGATCCGAACTTAGAATCGGGCAGCGGGCCAGGAAAATTAGGCAACATCTTGGAGTCTGAGCTGCCATGCTCGGAAACTCCTCCGCCCCTAGGTTTCAGATCGTGTCAGGGTTCGGACTTAAATCTACCCACCCACCCAGATACAAGTGATCTTTCCCACATTAGACAAGAGCCCCAAGAGACATTACATCACTTCTGGGCTAGATTCCTCCTTGTAATGAACAAGGTTAAGGACTGTCGCGAGGAAGACACAATCTCATTCTTCTGCACAAATTGCACGGACAAGGGAATTCTCAACGCCATAAGTCGCCGTGATATAGTACACTTTGCTGACTTGGCGACCTTAGTACAGAAGTAGTGCGCGATGGAAAGCGCCTGGAAAACCCAAACAAAATTCTGGGATCCTCCGTCTCTCACTAAATCCCTCGTCCGAACTAAAAGGGTGCGCTCCCACAAGCCACCCAATCCAATCACAAAGAAGCCAAAGCCCTTCACAGGGCGTGGAACCGTACTGGAGGGATGGCTTAATGGGCCATGCAAAATTCACAGCACACCGGATACTTTACCAACACACAGCCTTAGAGCATGTTGGGTACTCCGGCAGGTGGCCAAGAGAGGCGATCTCCTCATTAACAATGCCGCAGAGCTCCATCCCACGGAGGTTAACTATACAGTACTGACAGTCTTTGGGACTTTCGCCTCAAATAACAGGCATAAGCGAGCACTCCGCAGCCTCGCCGAAGTCTGCCATGTTGCAGCAATAAATCCATGGAACGACACGGCTATAACTTTCAATGCCAGTGACGAACCTCAATTCCGAACAGTTCGGGCACCAGCCGCATTAGTCCTTAGTCCAATGGTGGACGGGTTCCGGCTTACTAAAGTGCTCATGGATGGCGGCAGCGGATTAAACCTCATTTACGAGGAGACTCTTAACAAGATGGAAATAGACAAGAGCCGCATTGAGCAAAGCAGCACAACCTTCAGGGGAATCATCCCTAGTCGGGAGGCACGATGTGCGGGAAAAATCACACTGGATGTGGTATTCGGCACGCTGGAGAATTATAGGTCCGAAGAAATAATATTCCAAGTGGCCCCGTTCAGTAGCGGATACCACGCCCTTTTAGGGCGGGATGCATTCACGAGCTTTCAAGCTATACCCCCTTATGGGTACATGAAGTTCAAGATGCCCGGGCCCAATGGAATCATCACTCTAGCTAGTGATCCAAACATAGCACTCCGCGCTGAAAATAAAACAGCCACACTAGCCCTTGAGGCATTATCCAAAGCCCTCACAACTGAGAAACTAACCGCTCTGCGCTCCACAGTGGACATGGACGATGTGATACTCGACAAATGACCCAAATCCACCTCTTTCAAACCAGCAGACAAAATAGTCAAATTCTAGGTCCACCCGACGAACCCTACGAAAACAACATCAATCGGGACACAACTGAACCCCACAATAGATGCCGCACTGCAAGAGTTCTTGCGCGAGAATTGGGACATCTTCGCCTGGCATCCTTCAGATATGCAAGGTATCCCATGAAGGCTGGCCGAGCATAGCCTAAACATACTAAAGGGATACAAGCCGGTCAAGCAGACTCTTCGGCGCTTTTCAGAACCTAAGCGACAAGCCATGGGAGAAGAGCTAGCCAAGCTACTTGAGGCCGGATTCATCAGAGAAATAAAACATCCGGACTGGCTAGCGAACCTAGTGATGGTACCAAAGAAGGATAAATCCTGGCGCCTATGCGTCGACTTCAAGGACCTTAATAAGGCTTGCCCGAAGGATCCCTTCCCACTACCCCGCATCGATCAAATAATCGACACTACCGTAGGACACGACTCACTGTGTTTCCTCGAAGCATACTCCGGATACCATCAAATCAAGATGGCAGAGTCCGACCAAGCCACAACGGCATTCATCACTCCATATGGCCCCTTCTGTTTCAACACCATGCCTTTCGGGCTCAAAAACACCGGTGCAACCTATCAACGCATGATTCAGACATGCTTGGAAACACAAATCGGCAAAACAGTGGAGGCATACGTAGACAACATGGTCATCAAGACCAGACATGTCGAATCCTTAATAGATGACTTGAGGCTTACGTTCGACAATCTCTGAACATATGACATCAAGCTCAATCCGGAAAAATGCATCTTCGGCGTACCTGCCAGAAAGCTCTTGGGCTTCATCGTCTCCAATAGAGGAATTGAAGCAAATCCGACTAAAATCCGAGCTTTTTCATAGTTGGCTACCCCAACAGACCTCAAGCAAATCCAGAATTAGCTGGATGCATGGCTGCCTTAAGCCGCTTTATCTCCCGATTAGGAGAAAAGGCATTACCTCTCTATCGCCTTCTTCGATGCACCGACCACTTCGAGTGGACGGATGCGGCTATGGCCGGACTGGAAGAAATAAAGGCCCTCTTGGCCAGCAACCCAGTCCTGGCTGCACCAAGTATTGGTGAACCCATGCTGTTATATTTAGCTGCAACACATCAGGTTGTAAGAGCAGCGCTCGTCGTCGAATGAGAGACGGACGGACATAAATTCCCGCTCCAAAATCCGGTATACTATGTATCCACTGTCCTCACTCCATGCAAGTCACGGTACCCACATTATCAAAAGATAGCATACGCGGTCATCATGGCATCCCAAAAACTACGACACTACTTTCAAGAGTGTTCAATCACGGTGGCCTCCGAAGTACCACTCAATGACATAATAAATAACCGTGATGCCATAGGACGGATTGCTAAATGGGCTATCGAGCTCCTCCCGTTCAACATAACATACAAACCACGACGAGCCATTAAGTCGCAAGTACTGGCTGACTTCGTCGCCGAATGGACGGAAGCCGAACTCCCTAAAGAGTATGGCGCGTACTCCAACTGGATCATGCACTTCGACGGCTCTAAAATGCTGGCTGGTCTAGGGGCGGGCGTTGTCCTGACATCCCCAATAGGAGATACAGTCCAATACGTACTTCAAATACTATACACAGATTCCAACAATACAGCCGAATATGAGGCTCTGTTGCACGGTCTTCGGATGGCGGTCTCCATGGGCATCCAATGCCTAGAAGTGTGTGGGGATTCGAACCTCGCAATATCTCAAATAAATGGAGACTTTGACATCAAGGACCCAAAAATGGCGGCCTACCGCAATGCCATTCTTAAAATGTCAGCTCAGTTCGAGGGGCTCGAATTCCACCACGTGGTAAGAGAAAACAATCAAGTGGCAGATATCCTCGCCCGCATTGGAGCTAAGCGTGACCCTGTCCCACCTAACATCTTCCTAGAAAGGCTGTTCAAGCCATCCATGGTATGGGAAGGGGAGACCGGCAATTTCAGTCCGGATCCAAAGACAACCCTAGACTCCGAACACTCTGACATAATTGGAGGCTCCGCCACTGAAATAACACCGTCGGCCCACGTGATCATGGCTATAATCGCCCCGTGGACAGAACCCTTCTTAGCCTACCTAAATAGGCAGGAACTCCCTGAGGATCAAAATGAGGCACGTTGCATTGCGCGACGCTCTCAAGCCTACAAAGTCCACGAGGGAGAGCTTTACAAGAAAAGCGCGACTGAAGTGCTCCAAAGGTGCATCTCCGAAGAGGAAGGACAACAACTTTTGGCAGAAATTCATGCTGGACTTGGCGGCCACCATGCCGCAGCTCGGGCCCTTGTAAGCAAGGCCTTTTGTACAGGTTTCTACTGGCTGACAGCCCGAGCAGACGCACAATACCTCGTCCAACATTGCATCGGTTGCCAGCTTTTTGCCAATCAAAGCCATATGCCGCCTACCGCTCTCCAAAAAATCCCCATAACTTGGCCCTTTGCGGTCTGGGGGCTCGATATGGTTGCACCCCTTAAAGGAGGAAGCCATAAGAAAAAATACTTGTTGGTCATGGTAGATAAATTCACCAAATGGATAGAGTCCAAGCCAGTTAAAACGCCCGAATCCGGACTAGTGATACACTTTATATCCGGAGTCGTACACCGTTACGGTGTCCCCCACAACATCGTCACTGATAACGGCTCCAACTTTACAGCCGACAAGGTGAAAACATGGTGCGGCAAGATGGGTATTAAGTTAGATTATGCCTCTGTCTATCATCCCCAAACAAACGGTCAAGTCGAACGAGCAAATGGTCTTATTATGAGCGGCATCAAACCCAGACTAGCGCAATCCTTGAAGGAATCTGATTCGCACTGGGTCAAGGAGCTCGACTCTGTACTATGGGGGCTGCGGACTGATGACCAACAAGTATAGGGGATCTATCATAGTCCTTTCGATAAGTAAGAGTGTCGAACCCAACAAGGAGCAGAAGGAAATGATAAGCGGTTTTCAGCAAGGTATTCTCTGCAAGTACTGAAATAAGTGGTAACAGATAGTTTTGTGATAAGATAAATTGTAACGAGCAACAAGTAACAAAAGTAAATAAGGTGCAGCAAGGTGGCCCAATCCTTTTTGTAGAAAAGGACAAGCCTGGACAAACTCTTATGATAGGAAAAGCGCTCCCGAGGACACATGGGAATATCGTCAAGCTAGTTTTCATCACGCTCATATGATTCGCGTCCGGTACTTTGATAATTTGATATGTGGGTGGACCGGTGCTTGGGTACTGCCCTTACTTGGACAAGCATCCCACTTATGATTAACCTCTATTGCAAGCATCCGCAACTACAACAAAAGTATTAAGGTTAACCTAACCATAGCATGAAACATATGGATCCAAATCAGCCCCTTACGAAGCAACGCATAAACTAGGGTTTAAGCTTCTGTCACTCTAGCAACCCATCATCTACTTATTACTTCCCAATGCCTTCCTCTAGGCCCAAATAATGGTGAAGTGTTATGTAGTCGACGTTCACATAACACCACTAGAGGTTAGACAACATACATCTCATCAAAATATCGAACGAATACCAAATTCACATGACTACTAATAGAAAGACTTCTCCCTTGTCCTCAGGAACAAACGTAATTACTCACAAAGCATATTCATGTTCATAATCAGAGGGGTAATAATGTGCATAAAGGATCTAAACATATGATGTTCCACCAAATAAACCAACTAGCATCAACTACAAGGAGTAATCAACACTACTAGCAAGCTACTAGAACCAATCCCGGACTTGGAGGCAAGAGATGAACTAGGGTTTGGAGATGAGATGGTGCTGGTGAAGATGTTGATGGAGATTGCCCTCTCCCGATGAGAGGAGCATTGGTGATGACGATGGTGACGATTTCCCCCTCCCGGAGGGAAGTGTCCCCGACAGAACAGCTCTGCCAGAGCCCTAGATTGGTTTCGCCAAGGTTCCGCCTCGTGGCGGCGGAGTCTCGTCCCGAAAGGTTGCTTCTTATTTTTTTCTCATCGAAAGACTTCATATAGGAGAAGATGAGCGTTGGAGAACCACCAGGGGCCCACGAGGTAGGGGGGCGCGCCCAGGGGGGGCGCCCCCACCCTCGTGAGCAGGGTGTGGCCCCCCTGGCCTTCATCTTTGGCGATGATTTTTCTTTATTTATTTCAAGGTATTCCGTGGAGTTTCAGTGCTTTTGGAGTTGCGTAGAATAGGCCTCCAATATTTGCTCCTTTTCCAGCCCAGAATTCCAGCTGCCGGCATTCTCCCTCTTCATGTAAACCTTGTAAAATAAGAGAGAATAGCCATAAGTATCATGACATAATGTGAAATAACAGCCCATAATGCAATAAATATTGTCATAAAAGCATGATGCAAAATGGACGTATCACGGACCACGCCCAATCGTACCACCGGATACACACCATTTTTCATGGTGTATGGCGCAGAGGTAGCACTACCCTGCGATATCATTCAAGACTGACCTCGAGTGTGCATGTACGAAGAGAGAGAAGCCAAGCTAGATCGGCATGACAGTTTAGAAGCCTTGGAGGAGGAGCGGGACGTCGCGAAGGCCCGTTCCACAGTTTATCAATAGCAGGCTCGGAGGTATCAAAGTAGAGAAGTACGGGCCAAAACATATAACGTTGGCGAACTCGTTCTACGCCTACCGGAGAAGAAAAAGGACAAGCTCAAGCCCAAGTGGGAGGGTCCCTTCATCATTGACAAAGTTCTCACCGGAGGAGCATACCGTCTGCGTGATGCATCAGATAATCTACTTGAGCCGAACCCTTGGACGCGGCCAGACTCCGAAGATTCTACGCCTAGTGCCGAACTCTGTGGTTGTCCCCTCACCTCTGTTTTCCTTTTTATATATATCTTCTCTCTCTCTCTCTCCCTCTCTCTCTCTCTCTCTTCTATATATACACACCTTTAAAAGCTTCAAGTATGCTTTGATGGCACACTCCTGCCGCACTATGCGTGCTCAATATACCTGGGGGCTTCTTGTACAGAAGCCTAACATAATTATCTTCTGGTCTTTATGCCCACCACATATGCGTCATTTCTCCATATGTGCCCTTTTAACCATTATATGCATCAATATGACTTAAGTTTTGGCCAAGCTGGGTTGCCTTGCTCTTGTGTTTATGCCCTACGTTCTCGTTAATTCGTTTAGGGCATAAGGGGAGCACCTCTGCGATTGTTACTGCCGGGTCAGCCGTATGTGTACCTCAGACTGGGTGAAGCCAAAAGCTAGCGTTCTTAAGGGAATATTCGGTTGGTGAATAAAAGATGTCTTTTACTTATTACAAAACATGCCCCCAGATGTTTATATCCTGCGTCATTTTTTGCAGTTCGGACATGCACTTTAATGCATGCACACCCAGGGAAAGGAACCCTTAATGGAACTATTCTCCCTGGAAGATGTTTCTTACTACCCATGTAATATAACATAGCTAGTTGGGTACTTGTCTGTTCAAGCACTTATGACCCCTACGCCAGGTTTCCACGCATATCCCGGTTTTTACATAACTGCGCGGGTATTCGGATACACTCCAGAATATCGGGTCCAGAGGTTGAAGCGAAAAGGTCGGCCTAGACAAATGATTTACAATCCGGCTAGGGACAAAATATGTCCTTTGAAGTATAAAAGTCACTTAAACTGACTGAATTCTTCTTCTATACCATCCAACAGGCTATCTAGCCTACAATCCTGTTGGGAATACTTTGCGGCTATAGCTACCTGGTTATATACCAGACTGACGGGATCTCTTTCCCATCTGGCCCTACAGGTCCGACCTCGGCCATATGGTTCGGGTCACCCTTTGTGTATCGCGTCTTCACCATGGTCCAAGCTTCCCTTGCACCTTGCCGGCAGGCCGATATCTTCCATAATCAGAAGCGCCTCTGCGCTCCCTTGAGCATCTCCACAAGCTCTCCCATGCCTCCGGGAAGGGATGCAAACGGACACAAGGCATGGGCAATACCTTGCATCACCTGCCGAATTTGCTCGTGCAACTATGAGAGTTCTTGGAGAAGATCGCCTACAGATCCGGGCATCTCCTCTCCGGGACAACCTGTTAGCATACCTATAGATATAATTCTGTCAGTGTGTTTCTTCACCAAACTAGTTAAAGGTTCGTTCAAGCACTTACTAAAAATGCCGCGTCGAAGCCACTTATTCTCCTTCATGGAGTCAACAAGCTGGCCCCGGACATCCTTTAATTCAACGTCCAGCCGGGTCTTCGCGTCCTGGAGATCATTCTTCTCCCGTATAACTTTTGTAAGCACACGCTCGCCAGCCTTCAACTGTCGTTGAACATGAGGGTCATCCTCCGATATGATCTCCGGATTACCTCTGGGATTGTCTATAGAATCTGTTGTTATATTTGCACGCATGCCGAATACTAAACTGGTTTATGTCAGTACATCCTTTTTGATCAAGACAAATGTTACCAGACGAGGCCTTCTTGGACTCCTCCATTCCGGCGACTGCGGCCCGTAGCTGGGCTTTGCACTCTTCCAGCTCTTTAGATAGCTGGGTATTTTTCTCTGTAAGAACCTATGCACATAATTGATCCTTAAATCAGTTGTGCCAACTGTTTCAAGTATCAGGGGCTACTGATATACATACTTATCAAATTTTCTCACGTGTATATCCTTTACATACCGGTCCATAGCTCTGGCAAGGCCATCTTGAGCAGCTCGGATGTACGCGTCCCCTGAGTTGAAGGCGTTGAACGCCTCTTCAAAGAAATTAGCGCCGCGTAATGTGGCTCGTCGGCGCCTGTGATTCATGGCGCTCTCCACTTCGGAATTCGTAACGGATAATCTATCTGCGTCCTCTATAGGAGGACTGTCTGGCTTTTCCCCCGCGATAACCTCCGCCCTAGTGTCTGGTCTCGGAGTCCGGCTGGTGGAGGCATGACCCGCAGGCTCTTCGGATGTAGTCCGGTGAGTGTTTTTTCTGCTGGGGAGCCATGGATAGTATTATATTTTAAAGGACGATAACTACGTAGCAGGTTTTTTAATCATACCTCTGCGACGGCATCTCGGTCCTAACCGCCTTCCTTTTAAGCCGACCTGGCCTCGGGGCTCCTTGTTGACGAGTCACCTCGGGTTCGGCGCGGCGTTCCGATGACCTTCCCTGTATAACGCAGTTCAAGTACGGTGGGTAAGGTGTAAAGAAGGTATCCTTCTTGTGAATTGGGACTCTGGTTTTACTTATATGTGATGCAGGGAGTAGGCCAGGGTAATCATCTATGATGGCCACCAAGGCACCATCACAACTTAACTGATAAAATTTCCTGTCGATGAGCTCCACAAATGTGTTCGGATCTTCTTCAAGTCCGGGGTCGAGGGCCCTGTCGGGGTCCTCTGGATGTGGAGACGGGCTGTGAACCTCCCTCATGGCTCTTCACAGTTCCTGCTAGGAATTGGCGAGGTAAATATTTGTGATAAGGAATGCGGGAAAGAGGCTGGAATAAAAGGTAGCAGCTCACCCAGCTTGGGGGGTTGTACATGGAGAATCCATCCCGTGGTTGAATCTGGATGAACTCCTCTTCTTCTCCTTTGAACAAGTCGGACAATATTTTCGCCAGAGCAGCGACGGAGTCCGGACCTTTACGGCCGCAGCGGGTGGTGTCGTCTTCTCCATTGAAGTGCCACATGGGTTTCCCCCAATACTGAAGTGGCTGTACCCCCCGCATTATGCATATTGACATAACTTCAATAATTGTCAGTCCTGATCTGGCCAGTGTCTTTATCCTGTCCATCAGAAAAAGGACCTCTCTGTTATCTTCCTCCTGGGGGCTCCGTGGGCGCCAGCTGTGGCGTTTCTTCAATGGGGTATTGGTAAACTCAGGAAGGCCCATCCGAATAGGGTCCGGAAGGGGGACGCCCTCCATATAAAACCACTCCGAAGGCCCGTCTTCGGATGTCTTCTTCGGAGTACCAGACAAGTATCTGGTCTCAACGATGTGCCATATTTCAGTTCCGCCCACTTGATATATTGACCCCTCCTGAGTATGGGGTACGAGGAAAAATAGCCTCTTCCATAGCTCGAAATGAGCTTCGCAGCCCAGAAACAACTCACAGAAGGCAATGTAGCCAGCGATGTGCAAGATGCAGGCAGGGGTGAAGTGATGCAGCTGGAGGACATAGAACTCTAGGAGCCCGCGGAGGAATGGATGGATTGGAAATCCGAGCCTCCTCAGCAGAAAAGGGACAAGGCATACCCGCTCCCCCTTGGATGGGTTGGGAAAACTCTCCGCTTGCTCCCCGCCATTATAGGTGGCAAGTCCGGCTCGGACGGGGACCCTGTATGCGGGCGGGAGAAACCCCTGGGTCTGCAACTCTACCAATCGGCTATGGGGAACAGAACACTTCTCCCAGTCGCCTAGCCTAGTGCTACGGGAGCGAGAGGAGGAGCTGCGACGACCGGCCATGATGGAATGGTTTCTTCCGGGCACGCTCTCAGGGATGCTCGCGGGGGAAGGATGGTGTGATTTGGATCTCAAGATCCCAGTCTCTTTAAATAGACAATTTACTTACATGGTCAGGGTGGCAAATGTAAAAATGCTCCGACTGCTCGCATTCGCTCGACACGTGGTGATGGCCATTATTGCAGCACAGAAGCCGAGGAGTGCAATATTGATGGGAAGCCAGACACTGCTCGTTACAAACAGGTACTCTGGAGAATTTGGAGAAGAACCCGCCTTGCAATGCCAAAGACAATCTGCGCGCCGGACTCATCGTCATTGAAGCCTAGTTCGGGGTCTACCGAGGGAGTCCTGGATTAGGGGGTATCCGGACAGCCGGACTATATACTTTGGCCGGACTGTTGGACTATGAAGATACAAGTTTGAAGACTTCGTCCCGTGTTCAGATGGGACTCTCCTTGGCATGGAAGGCAAGCTTGGTGATTCGGATATGTAGATCTCCTTCTCTGTAGGCGACTCTGTGTAACCCTAGCCCCCTCCAGTGTCTATATAAACTAGAGGGTTTAGTCCGTAGGACAACAACAATCATAACCATAGGCTAGCTTCTAGGGTTTAGCCTCTACGATCTCGTGGTAGATCAACTCTTGTAATACTCATATCATCAAGATCAATCAAGCAGGAAGTAGGGTATTACCTCCATCGAGAGGGCCCGAACCTGGGTAAACATCGTGTCCCCAGCCTCCTGTTACCACTAGCCTTAGATCTGATTTTTCAAACACTATTCTCCCTACGGTGGTATGTGGAAATTGTTTTGCAGAGCCAGACACGATTCTCGTGTTCAAAATCTTCTATGGAGTATTCGGAGGAGGAACCCGCCTTGCAATGCAGAAGACAATCCGCACGCCGGACTCATCGTCATTGAAGCCTAGTTCAGGGGCTATTGAGGGAGTCCTGAATTAGGGGGTATCCGGACAGCCAGGCTATGTACTTTGGCCGGACTATTGGACTATGAAGATACAAGATTGAAGACTTCGTCCCGTGTCCGGATGGGACTCTCCTTTGCGTGGAAGGCAAGCTTGGCGATTCGGATGTGTAGATCTCCTTCTCTGTAACCAACTCTGTGTAACCCTAGCCCCCTCCGGTATCTATATAAACTGGAGGGTTCAGTCTGTAGGACAAGAACAATCATAATCATAGGCTAGCTTCTAGGTTGAGCCTCTACGATCTCGTGGTAGATCAACTCTTGTAATACTCATATCATCAAGATCAATCAAGCATGAAGTAGGGTATTACCTCCATAGAGAGGGCCCGAACCTGGGTAAACATCGTGTCCCCCGCCTCCTGTTACCATTAGCCTTAGATTGACAGTTCGGGACCCCCTACCCGAGATCCGCCGGTTTTGACACCGACAACTTCCTCAGTCCTTCGGCTTCTTGCCGCGGCATAGCCGACTGATGCCTTTCAGCTTGTATCTAAGACTGAAGAAGATGAAGTGATTCAGGCAGCGAGTTCGAAGAGCTTGTGCCAGTGGTACTGGCCAATAACTCAAACACTACATCAACGCAGGACTGTGGGGTTTGCTCACTGTCTACAAGATTGTTTTTGTCACTATTCTTGGAGACCAACAGGGTTGTCTCACTATCTTGAACCTTATCTACATTGCTTTCTGTACCATTGTGGGGTGCTCTTCTCCAATATTATGTTTGCATACTACAAGAGAAACAAACAGACACATCACAGGTTTAGCTTGTAGTATACGAAACTCATTTTGGCAAACTCGTTCAGTAGTAAGGTGGACAGGATAATCTTGCTACGTCTTGAGCTTGCATTGGTTTTCCTTGAAGAGGAAAGGGTGAAGCAGCAATAGTATCGTAAGTATTTCCCTCAGTTTTTGAGAACCAAGGTATCAATCCAGTAGGAGGCTTCTCAAAAGCCCACACACCTACACAAACAAACCAAGAACTCACAACCAATGCGATAAAGGGGTTGTCAATCCCTTCACGGCCACTTGCGAAAGTGAGATCTGATAGAGATAGTATGATAAGATAAATATATTTTTGGTATTTTATAATATAGATGCAAAAAGTAAAGATGCAAATAAAAGTAGATTGGAAGCAAATATGATAAGAGATAGACCCGGGGGGCATAGGTTTCACTAGAGGCTTCTCTCAAGATAGCATAAGTATTACGGTGGGTGAACAAATTACTGTCGAGCAATTGATAGAAAAGCGAATAGTTATGATATTATCTAGGCATGATCATGTATATAGGCATCACGTCCGCAACAAGTAGACCGACTCCTGCCTGCATCTACTACTATTACTCCACACATCAACCGACTCCTGCCTGCATCTAGAGTATTAAGTTCACAAAGAACAGAGTAACGCATTAAGCAAGATGACATGATGTAGAGGGATAAACTCATGCAATATGATATAAACCCCATCTTTTTATCCTCGATGGCAACAATACAATACGTGCCTTGCAACCCTTTCTGTCACTGGGTATGGACACCGCAAGATTGAACCCAAAGCTAAGCACTTCTCCCATGGCAAGAAAGATCAATCTAGTAGGCCAAACCAAACTGATAATTCGAAGAGACTTGCAAAGATAACTCAATCTTACATAAAAGAATTCAGAGGAGATTCAAATATTTCTCATAGATAAACTTTATCATAAACCCACAATTCGTCGGATCTCGACAAACACACTGCAAAAAGAGATTACATCGAATAGATCTCCACAAGAGAGGGGGAGAACATCGTATTGAGATCCAAAAAGAGAGAAGAAGCCATCTAGCTAATAACTATGGACCCGAAGGTCTATGGTAAACTACTCACAACTCATTGGAAGGGCTATGGTGTTGATGTAGAAGCCCTCCATGGTCGATTCCCCCTCCGGCAGAGTGCCGGCGAAGGCTCCAAGATGGGATCTCGTGGATACAGAAGGTTACAGTGGTGGAAATTGTGTTTCGGGTGCTCCCTGGATGTTTTCAGGGTACGTAGGCTTATATAGGAGGAATAAGTACGTCGGTGGCTGCCCGAGGGGCCCACAAGACAGGGGGGCGCACCCTATAGGGGGGGGGGCGACCTACCCTCTCGTGGCTGCCTCGACTGCTTCTTGACTTGCACTCCAAGTCCTCTGGATCACGTTCGTTCCAAAAATCACGCTTCCGAAGGTTTCATTCCGTTTGGACTTGGTTTGATATTCCTTTTCTTCGAAATACTGAAACAGGCAAAAAAACAGCAATACGGGCTGGGCCTCCGGTTAGTAGGTTAGTCCCAAAAATGATAATAATGTAATAGCATGGAACAATAAAAAATAGCATAGCCAAAGAAAGCTTATCCCTTCAAAATCATATAGTTAGGCCATGCTTCATTTTCATTGCACAAAATACTCCCATCATGCACAACCCTGATGACGAGCCGAGCAATTGTTTCATACTTTTTAACACGCTTCAGCCTTTTCAACTCTTACGCAATACATGAGCGTAAGCCATGGACATAGCACTTAGGTGGTAAAAGATGGTGGTTGTGAGGACAAAAAGAGGGAGAAGATAGTCTCACATCAACTACGCGTATCAATGGGCTATGGAGACGCCTATCAATAGATATCAATGTGAGTGAGTAGGGATTGCCATGCAACGGATGCACTAGAGCTATTAAATATATATGAAAGCTCAACAAAAAGAACTAAGTGGGTGTGCATCCAACTCGCTTGCTCACGAAGACCTAGGGCATTTTGAGGAAGCCCATCATTGGAATATACAAGCCAAGTTCTATAATGAAAAATTCCCACTAGTATATGAAAGTGACAACATAAAAGACTCTCTATCATGAAGATCATGGTGCTACTTTGAAGCACAAGTGTGGAAAAAGAGATAGTAGCATTGTCCCTTCTCTCTTTTTCTCTCATTTTATTCATTTTTATTTTTTTCTTTTTCTTTTTTTCCTTTGGCCTTTCTTTTTTTTTCTTTTTGGCCTTTCTCATTTTTTTTGTAAAGTCCGAAGTCTCATCCCGACTTGTGGGGGAATCATAGTCTTCATCATCCTTTCCTCACTGAGACAATGCTCTAATAATGAAGATCATCACACTTTTATGGATTTACAACTCAAGAATTACAACTCAAAGCTAGAACAAGATATGACTCTATGTGAATGGCTCCGACGGTGTACCGGGATATGAAATGAATCAAGAGCGACATGTATGAAAATTATGAAGGTGGCCTTGCCACAAATACGATGTCAACTACATGATCATGCAAAGAGCAATATGACAATGATGAAACGTGTCATAATAAACGGAACGGTGGAAAGTTTCATGGAAATATATCTCGGAATGGCTATGGAAATGCCATATAGGTAGGTATGGTGGCTGTTTTGAGGAAGGTAAATAATGGGTTAAATACCAGCAAAAGTTGCGCGGTAATAAGAGAGTCTAGCAAAGTGGAAGGATGAGTGTGCGTATATCCATGGACTCACATTAGTCATAAAGAACTCATATACTTATTGCAAAAGTCTACTTAGCCCTCGAAGCAAAGTACTACTACATATTCCCCAAGAGGGATAGATTGGTAGGAAAAGACCATCGCTCATCCCCGACTGCCACTCATAAGGAAGACAATCAAAAGAGCACCTCATGCAACAAATTTGTCACACAACTTTTACCATACGTGCATGCTACGGGACTTACTAACTTCAACAAAAGTATTTCTCAATTTCATAATTATCCACTAGCATGACCCTAGCATTACTACCTTTATATCTCAAAACAATTATCAAGCAACAAATTGATCATAGCATCCAATTCACTTTCTATGATAGTTTTTATTATACCCAACTTGGATGCTCATCATTCTAGGACCAAATTTGTAACCAAAGCGAATACCATGATGTTCTAAAACACACTCAAAATAATATAAGTGAAGCATGAGAGACTAGCAATTTCTTCAAAATTATCCACCGCCATGCTCTAAAAGATATAAGTGAAGCACTAGATCAAAAAACTATCAAGCTCAAAAGATATAAGTGAAGCACATAGAGTATTCTAGCAAATTCTAATCAAGTAGGCTTCTCCCAAAAGGTGTGTACAGGAAGGATGATTGTGTTAAACTAAAAAGCAAATACTAATATAATACACGATGCTCCAAGCAAAACACATATCATGTGGTGAATAAAAATATAGCTCCAAGTAAAGTTACCAATGAACAAAGACGAAAGAGGGGATGCCTTCCCGGGGCATAACCAAGCTTAGGCTTTTGGCTATCCTTGAATATCTTTGGGTGCCATGGGCATCCCCAAGCTTCGGCTCCTGCCACTCTTTATTCCATAGTCCATAAAAACTTTACCCAAAACTTGAAAACTTCACAACACAAAACTCAACAGGAAATCTTATAAGCTCCGTTAGTGAAAGAAAACAAAACCACCACATAAGGTACTGTAATGAACTCATTCTATATTTATTTTGGTGTTAAACCTACTGTATTCCAAGTTCTCTATGGTTCATACCCTTAAATACTAGCCATATATGCATCAAAATAAGCAAACAACACACGAAAAACAGAATCTGTCAAAAACAGAATAGTCTGTAGAAATCTATAACTAACGCAAACTTCTTGAACTCTAAAAATCCTACCAAAATAGGAAATACTGGAAAATTTGTTTATTGATCAGAAGCAAAAAGAATCAATGCAAAAGCACGTTTCTGTGATTTATTGAATTGTTTCCCGTGAGCGCAAAGTTTCTGTTTTTCAGCAGAATCAAATCAACTATCATCATAGTTCATCCAATAGGTTCTACTTGGCACAAACACTAATTAAAAGATAAAACACATCTAAACAGAAAGTAGATGCAAAATTTATTACTAAACAGGAACAAAACAAGAAACATAAAGAAAATTGGGTTGCCTCCCAAGTAGCGCTATCGTTTAACGCCCCTAGCTAGGCATAAAAGCGAGGATAGATCTAAGTAGTGCCATCTTTGGCACTTAATTCATATGTAGCTCGCATGATAGATTCAGAAGGTAATTTGACTTTCTTTCTTGTAAAGTGCTCCATGCCTTTCTTTAATGGAAATTGGAATCTAATATTCCCTTCCTTCATATCAATAATCGCACCAATCGTTCTAAGGAAAGGTCTACCAAGAATAATAGGGCAAGAAAGATTGCAATCTATACCAAGAACGATAAAATCTACGGGCACCAAATTTATATTTGCAACAATGAGAACATCATTGATCCTTCCCATTGGCTTTTTAATGGTGGAATCCTCAAGGTGCAAATTCAAAGAGCAATCATCAAGATCATGGAAACCTAGAATATCACATAAAGTTTTCGGAATCGTGGAAACACTAGTACCCAAATCACACAAAGCAAAACACTCATGATTTTTAATTCCAACTTTTATGGTAGGTTCCCACTCATCATTAAGTTTTCTAGGTATAGAAATTTCCAAATTAAGTTTTTCATCATCATATTGCAACAAGGCATCAACAATATGTTTGGTAAAAGCTTTATTTTGACTATAAACATGTGGGGAATTAACAACGGATTGCAACAAGGAAATACAACCTTCTAAAGAACAATTATCATAATCAAATTCCTTGAAATCTGAGATAGTGGGTTCAATGCTATTTAAAGTCATGACCTCTCCAACCCCACTTTTACCAAATTTAGCATCAAGATCTAAAAACTCCGAATTTTTGGAACGCCTTCTAGGTAAAGTTAACTCATCTTCAGTCCCATAATTATCAAGATTCATATTGAAAAACAAAGATCTAATAGGGGACACATCAATAACTTTAAGATCTTCATCATTATTTTCATGGAAACTAGAGGAACACGCCTTTATAAAGCTATCTTTCTTATCACGCAATCTAGTGGTTCTTTTGTTGCACTCGTCAATGGAAATTCTCATTACTTTGAGAGACTCATTGATATCATGCTTAGGGGAAGAAGATCTAAGTTTAAGAGAATCAACATCAAGCGAAAGTCTATCAACGTTCCTAGCCAAATCATCAACTTTGAGCAATTTTTCTTCAAGCAAGGCATTAAAATTGTTTTGAGAAATCATAAATTCTTTCACACTATTCTCAAAATCAGAGGGCATCTTATTAAAATTACCATAAGAATTATTGTAGGAATTTCCATAATTATTAGAGGAATTACTAGGGAACGGTCTAGAATTAAAGTTTCCTCTATAAGCATTGTTTCCAAAACTATTCCTACCGACAAAATTCACATCCATAGATTCATTATTATTCTCAATCAAAGTAGACAAAGGCATATCATTGGGGTCAATAGGAGTATTTTTAGTAGCAAACAATTTCATAAGTTCATCCATCTTTCCACTCAAAACATTGATTTCTTCTATAGCATGCACTTTTTTACTAGAAGATCTTTCAGTGTGCCATTGAGAATAATTTGCCATAATATTATTAAGAATTTTTGTAGCATCTCCTAACGTGATTTCCATAAATGTGCCTCCCGCGGCCGAATCTAAGAGATTTCTAGAAGCAAAGTTCAAACCGGCATAAATTTTTTGTATGATCATCCATAAATTCAAACCATGAGTAGGGCAATTGCGAATCATCAATTTCATTCTTTCCCAAGATGGGGCAACATGCTCATGATCAAGTTGTTTAAAATTCATAATATCGTTCCTAAGAGTGATAATCTTAGCGGGAGGAAAATACTTAGAGATAAAAGCATCTTTGCACTTGGTCCAAGAATCAATACTATTTTTAGGCAAAGGCGAAAACCAAACTTTAGCACGATCTCTTAGTGAAAATGGAAATAACTTCAATTTAACAATATCATTATCCGTATCCTTCTTCTTTTGCATATCACACAAATCAACAAAGTTGTTTAGATGAGTAGCGGCATCTTCACTAGGAAGGCCGGCGAATTGATATTTCATAACAAGATTCAGCAAAGCAGTATTGATTTCACAAGACTCAACATCATTAAGAGGAGCAATCGGAGTACTAAGGAAATCATTGTTATTGGTATTCGAGAAATCACACAATTTGGTATTATCTTGCGCCATGGCAACAAGTAATCCAATACACAAGCAAATAGAAATAGGCAAGCGAAAAAGAGAGGAGGAGGTTGGGAAAGAGAGGGCGAATAAAACAGCAAGGGTGAAGTGGGGGAGAGGAAAACGAGAGGCAAATGGCAAATAAAGTAAATGCGAGGGAGATAGGTTTGTGATGGGTAATTGGTATGTCTTGACTTGAGCGAAGACCTCCCCGGCAACGGCGCCAGAAATTCTTCTTGCTACGTTTTGAGCTTGCGTTGGTTTTCCTTGAAGAGGAAAGGGTGATGCAGCAATAGTAGCGTAAGTATTTCCCTCAGTTTTTGAGAACCAAGGTATCAATCCAGTAGGAGGCTCCTCAAAAGTCCCACGCTCCTAGACAAACAAACCAAGAACTCGCAACCAACGCGATAAAGGGGTTGTCAATCCCTTCACGGCCACTTGCAAAAGTGAGATCTAATAGAGATAGTATGATAAGATAAATATATTTTTGGTATTTTATAATATAGATGCAAAAAGTAAAGATGCAAATAAAAGTAGGTTGGAAGCAAATATGATAAGAGATAGACCCGGGGGCCATAGGTTTCACTAGAGGCTTCTCTCAAGATAGCATAAGTATTACGGTGGGTGAACAAATTACTGTCGAGCAAATGATAGAAAAGCAAATAGTTATGAGATTATCTAGGCATGATCATGTATATAGGCATCACGTCCGCAACAACTAGACCGACTCCTGCCTGCATCTACTACTGTTACTCCACACATCGACCGACTCCTGCTTGCATCTAGAGTATTAAGTTCACAAAGAACAGAGTAACACATTAAGCAACATGACATGATGTAGAGGGATAAACTCATGCAATATGATATAAACCCCATCTTTTTATCCTCGATGGCAACAATACAATACGTGCCTTGCAACCCTTTCTGTCACTGGCTAAGGACACCGCAAGATTGAATCCAAAGCTAAGCATTTCTCCCATGGCAAGAACGATCAATCTAGTAGGCCAAACCAAACTGATAATTCGAAGAGACTTGCAAAGATAACTCAAACATACATAAAAGAATTCAGAGGAGATTCAAATATTTCTCATAGATAAACTTGATCATAAATCCACAATTCATCAGATCTCAACAAACACACCGCAAACAGAGATTACATCGAATAGATCTCCACAAGAGAGGGGGAGAACATTGTATTGAGATCCAAAAAGAGAGAACAAGCCATATAGCTAATAATTATGGACCCGAAGGACTGTGGTAAACTACTCACAACTCATTGGAAGGGCTATGGTTTTGATGTAGAAGCCCTCTGTGGTCGATTCCCCCTCCGACAGAGCGCCAGCGAAGGTTCCAAGATGGGATCTCGCGGATACAGAAGGTTACGGCGGTGGAAATTGTGTTTCGGGTGCTCCCTCGATGTTTACGGGGTACGTAGGCTTATATAGGAGGAAGAAGTATGTTGGTGGCCGCCCGAGGGGCCCACGAGACAGGGGGGCGTGCCCTACCCTCTCATGGCCGCCTTGGCTTCTTATTGACTTGCACTCCAAGTCCTCTAGATCATGTTCGTTCCAAAAATCACACTTCCGAAGGTTTCATTCCGTTTGGACTCCGTTTGATATTCCTTTTCTTCGAAATACTTAAATAGGCAAAAAAACAGCAATACGGGCTGGGCCTCCGGTTAGTAGGTTAGTCCCAAAAAGGATAATAATGTGTAAAATAAAGCCCATAAACATCCAAAAGGGGTAATATAATAGCATGGAACAATAAAAAATTATAGATACGTTGGACACGTATCAGATAACAGCATGAAACAAACATATATCTATGTACTATGGTCACTGTATTGTCCATATCATTCTAGTTTATGTTGCCTAATCAAGATAGAGACATAGTTCAACTCATATATTTTTAAGACATAGCAGCATAGACATAATATAAGTGTGGGAAACTACACAACATTGGCAACACTTGTAATGTGCATCACATGAGAACATAACTTTTTATACAACTTAAACTGAAATCAACATAGAGCAAGAAGTTAGAACAGCAATCCAGTTAAAGAAATAGGTTTAAAACATACCTGTTGCGCCATTGGAGTTTCAATTGGATCCTTCAAATTCGGTAGTAGTTGGTATGAGTAAATACAGTGATGCAACAGCAAAGGAGTATGGACCATAGCTACGGAATCTGACCTGAGAACAGTTGCTCTTCTGCTTTAAACGTGGAGTTTGGGTTAGCTGTGGTGGTCTTCATGCTTTGGGCACTGTAGTAGCTTTACAAACTACTTGTGTGGGGGTACTCTGTGGTGGACATGGTGCTTTGTCAACTAGAAGTGGGTTACTATCCGCTGGGGTTGCGGTTAGATGGGTTGTAGCTGGTTCTCTGACCAACGGTGTAAGTGTGCAATCTGGAAGAGTCTCAACTATGTGTGGTGGGGCTAGTTTGTGGGCCAGTACAACCATGGTTCTATCTGCATCGACGGGTAGCACTGCCTTTTGTGAAGAACAGGGTTTTCACTCCAGATTTTCCCAAGACCGACTCAAATGGCTGATGCACAGGAAGAGTAGATGAATGTATAAACATTGTTGACAAATGGAATACATTATGGAAAAAAATATGGCACGATACAATTCACATATATGATGACTGGCTAAACAGGATGGCATTGCATGATTCACGTATATGATGCCTGACTAAAGAAGATGACATTGCATAATTCCCATATACTCCCTTCATTCCTAAATATTTGTCTTGTTAGAGATTCCAAATGGACTACCACATACGGATGTATATAGACATATTTTAGAGTGTAGATTCACTCATTTTGTTCCATATGTAGTCACTTGTTGAAATCTCTAAAAAGACAAATATTTAGGAATGGTGGGAGCATGATATAGAAACCAAACAGGTGGCATTCACACAAAGCATATCTAAACTAAGCTGATGACATATAAGATGTATAATGTAAGCAATGCGAGGCGCCATATGCATGATATGACCAACATCAGCATGCCAGGTTAGAGCAAACACCTCAGGTGGTAAACAGGCGTGGTCGGCTGCTTCTGAATCCCCATCTGAACAGCTATCTTCCTCTGGAATACAATCTGGAAATGCAGGAGGGGGGGGGGCACTTCGCCAACCATGGAGCGGCATCTGCATGACATTATATTCCCACGGAACGGTCTTCTCTTTTTCTCTACATATTCAGTACGATTGTTTACAATATCCGACATGCATAATAAAAAAATAGTTAGATTTTGTAAGGCCTAAGGGGTGCATGCAAAAATCAAGACTGATGGTAGCAAACGAGTGGATGGATCCAAAACTAATGATAGCAGGTAGATTATAGCTTCAGTTTAAAAAGATAGACACTGGATCATCTATTGTTTGTTGCCCACCCAACATGAACCAAATAGAAGACCCCAGATGAACCAGATAGTAGGCAGATACTATTCGTTGATGCCTCGATATGAGACCCATGTGCATTTTAAAACTCAAGTTTGAACGATAAAGTAGCCGGTAATAATAACCGATGTATAACGTAAGCAAACACGAAAGACTGCGACCTCTCTTCTGGAACTGTGTAGTCCTCAGGTTCATCTGCTCAGTCAATGATGGTAATGCAGTTGGCATGGCTGCCGGCAACGGGGAAGGTGTCCTGAGGCGGCGAAAGAAAGTCTGCAGGGGGGATCTCTGCTGCAGTGAACGCTTCTGTCGATGGTAAACCTCAGGTGGGGTAGATGACGGCACATCAGGAGTAGGACATAACACAAAGAGTTTTCTTTGGCGCTTATCTGAAAATGAAGTAAATCTGTAAGGGCTCCTTGGAATTGGAGGATTCTATAAACGCAGTGACAGGAAAACCACAGGAATAGGATAGGAATGCACGTGCAAAACAGAGAATTTGGAAACATAGGATTTTAGTCAACCTGGGTGTTTGGTTCACATGAATATGAAGAACACAGGAATGGAGAAATGTGGTCAAATTAAAGTCAAACGACGTGAAAATGAAAAAAATAAGAATCTTATTATGCCAGTAATGCAATTAGTTCTGTTCTTCATGCATATTAATTTGAAAAGGACGTCCAGGTGAATATTAAAATTCTTACATTTTTTCTTCGAAAGAGACACCAAAGGAAAAAAATCCTCCAGTTTTGCTTTGTTCCACTCCTTCTAACCGAATGCACGAATAGTAGTTCCATAGCAAAGGATCCCTGAGGGATCGACATGAATGCAGAGTAACAAAGTGATGCGATGAGTGTACAACCTCTTTGGCATAGCCTTGTGGACCTCAGCATCATTGGGTTGGACATGGAGGATGGTGATACTGGTGTGACTGTCGGAGGCGGGGAAGAAGATTTGAGGCCTCTGGAAACGGCGCCGAGGGTACTGCTCCGCTGTGATGGATGGTTCCGTCATTGGAGCAGCTCCGGTGAGGTGTACATCGGTGAGGCGGAAGTAGGACAAGACAGACAACGGTAATCTGAAGTGGGACTCTAATATCATCTGCAATAAATGATGTAAAATACATCACCAAAAAGTCCTAGATGTAAAACGCATCAGCTGCGCCACGGCCGCTCCGACAGATGCTGTAAGTACTATTCACTCTGAACTTAACTGAAGAAATTGAACTTTACAGTTGAAACTGGATTTTACTATCAAAACTGATTGAACTAGTAGAAGAGCATTGCAATAGATGTTTAGGGCGTTCGAGCACTAGTAGTAGAGAAGCAATGATCAAAATCAGCAGACGCTCGAGCAGGGAACGCACTAGCAGAGAGCAAGTCATGCAGTAGCACCACGAGCGAGTGCTAAAGCAGCAACTCCTATAGCTGCCGGAGGTCGTGCAGCAGTGCGAGCGAGAGCAAGAGCAGAGCATCAGCACAAACGAAAGCAAGAGTAGTGCAGCAGCGCGACCGATAGCAAGAACAGAGCCGCAACGCGAGCGAGAGCTGGAGCAGCTGCAGCTAGTGCAGTGTGGAAGTCGCCGTCGAGGAAGCAACGACATGGGGGAGAGACATCGTGGATGATGTGGCTGGCGACAACACCGTCGATGGAGACCCTCCATGGCTGCTCGGTATCGAGCACCGACAGCCCCGTGAGATCGATTAAAATATAAAATGCAGCGGTGAGTGCAGAACCTCCTTGTTGGCGCCGAGTTGGCCTCGGCTTCATCGGAGGAATTGGTGAGGCTGCTGCAGTTCCGATGGGGCTGGTCAAGAGTGGGGATTGAGGTGGCGCGATAGACGAGGCGAACATTGGGGCAGATCCTTGGAGGTGGAGGACAGGGCGGCTGATCCGTCGGGACGACGAGATCAACGAGGGATCCTCATCCAATGCGGTGGATGAGGGACGGCGAGCTGTTGCGGTGGACGACGTAGTCGGGGAAGTCTCGGGCTGG
>NC_041383.1:610938030-610941246 GCF_002162155.2 Triticum dicoccoides
AAGGGGAAGGGAGGGGGGAGTCAAGCTTAGGGACGCGTTTGTTTTAAATGTAGGATAAGTTACCAGCGTACCCCAACCGGTTTTGACACCGCGACGTGGAGCTTCATTTCCGGCTGAGGGGTAGAAGGAGGATTTCACGTGTCTGGGCTGTGGGACTGATTTCGGATGACATCTGGGACACGGCAGATTTGGTGGCTAACTTGTGGGCCTACTAAGCAGACGTGTACGCAGGGCTTTGTCAACTTAATCAACAAATGATTCTAGTAGCTGGACCGTTGGATGTTAATCCAACAGCCGTGCTTCTTCTTCAACCTCTGTTCTTGCTCCTGTCTCCCGTGGGTGGCTGTGCTGCCGCGCACCCAAACCAGTCAAGTTTCCCACTCCTCTCCATCTGCGATTCCACTACCACGTCTTTCCCATCTCCGGGTCGTTCCAGTCTAGGGCCTCTCCGTCGTCCACCGGCCTTGGTGCGCTCGGCACGGTGGGTTCAACGTGGTCAACAAATGAGAGTCATCGGAAGCCTGACACTGCAGCCGAACCAGTCAACCCTCGTACTCCTCTCCGCGCAGGCTTGCACTGCCGCGTCTTCCCCGGCTCCATGTTGTCCCCTTCCTAGGCCTCTCCATCGTCCACTGCCCTGGTGCTCTCGGCGCGGCGTGGTCAACGTGGTCCAGGAACGACTTCCATCGGAAGAGTACTGTACATGGAGAGGCTGACAACTGGGTCCACGGCGGCCGCAAGGAAGTGCCTCCTTATTACGTGCAAAATAATTATTCCTCCACCAGACAGCAGGGACCCATCGGACGGTCCACCATATTTCACGAAAAAACGTTTCCCCCCTGACTGCTGGGACCCACCAGCTACATCTTCGCACACAAGGAAGTGCGTCCGGGCAAAAAAACACGATTTGCCCCCCTGACTGCTGGGACCCACCAGCTACATCTTCGCATGCAAGGAAGTGCCTGACAGTCGGGAGCCACCTGGTCGAAGCATACATAGCGTTGTCATTCTGGTCGCGAATGTGTATGTACATACTGGTCGATGTAGAGGCATGCACGTGTCGTAGTAGAGGCGCGCACGTAGCATGTACACATACGTACATCGGCCAGGGTGCAAGAAAGAAAATACGGCCACGTACATACATACGGGCGGGGTCTCGAACGCCTACTCGCGCATACGTATGGCCAGGGCTCGTGTACATGGCTGGGTCGGAACGGAGAAACTTCGTCGTTATCGTGTTCAGGGGGAGACAATGGAATGCGTCGTGTTCATTGGGAGGTAATAGAATGCGTCGTGTTCATCGGAAGGCAGCGGAACGCGTGGGAGACAACTGGCTTGGACGGAACAACAGATGGAAATGAGGCCTGGTGTACTACAGAACGGAGGAAACGGCCTTGTGTTCGACCGGCCACATTCGAAACGGGATCCAGTTCATAGGGAGGGGTCTGGCGTACTGCAAAACGGAGGAAACAGACTTGTGTTGGACCTCCTACGGTCGAAACGGGGTCCTATTGATCGGGAGGGGTGTGGCGTACCACAAAACGGAGGAAATAGACTTGTGTTGGAGCGTTACGGTCAAAACGGGGGTCCTGTTCATCGGGAGGGGTGTGGCGTACCGCAAAACGGGACTCCACAGGATACTGTTCATCTCCACTGTCGACCTGCTCCAGCCTCCACGGGCTACTGTTCATCCACTGTCGACCTCCTCCACCCTCCACCTGTGAATGTTCATCCACGGGCTCCTGTTCATCCAGCCTCCACCGCGCGCTACTCCACCGGCTACTGTTCAACTAGCCCTCTCCACGTGATCCTGTTCAACCACCCCTCCACGGGCTACTGTTCATCCACCCCTCCACCATCTACTATTCATCCAGCCCTCCACGGGGCCGTCCTGTTCATCCAGCCCTCCACAGGGTCCTGTTCATCCAGCCCCAGCCAGCTCGATCGATCGGGGTCCTGTTCATCCAAAGGCAACACCAGGGGGTCCTGTTCATCCACCCCCACTGGAAACTGTTCATCCAAACCCTCCTACAACACTCACTGTTCATCTAGAGGCATCATCGATCGGCTTCAGTTAGCAGCAGTAGCAAAGGAATTGCTCGATAGGGTTTAGTTAACAGCCATCGATTGATCGCTCTGGTTCAGTAACGCGTAGCCTGCCCTGCAATCGCTCGGGTTTAGTAGCCGAACGCCTCGCTCGGGTTCAGTTAGAGCCCAATGCCTCGCACCCACGCGTGTGCGTGTATGAGATAAACGCGCAAACCTCCGTGCATTGCTCGGCCCCGACCACCCACCGTAACCGGGAACACCCCGATATTTTCCTTGCACTCGCTTCTTCCACGGTTTTTTCCGTCATGGACGGCCCAAAGAATGTCGTGCAGCTGTGTCTCCTGCCCGCCCAGTCCGAAAAACCCATTTTCTATCATGATTTTTTGTCATAGAAGTAGGAGCCCACCACATCTATAATGATACCGGGTTTTGTCACAATTATCGTCATAGAAGTGTCATAAGTATGACAGAAAAAATATATCATTCGATCCAAAATGTCACGGATGTGTCTTTTTTTGTAGTGTTTACTGCCGAATTGAGGTTCTGCCAAAAAAGGCTACTCTGTACTTCTCCTGCAAGGGCCGCAGTGTGCTCCTCAGTATGGAGGGAGCGTTCTGTATTTCCGTTAACCGTTATTACACCGCGTGGTCCGGGCATCTTGAGCTTGAGGTAGGCGTAGTGCGGCACCACATTGAATCGAGCGAATGCGGTTCGTCCAAGCAGTGCATGACAGCCACTGCGGAAGGGGACGATGTCGAAGATTAACTCTTCACTTCGAAAATTATCCGGGGATCCGAAGAACACTTCCAATGTGATTGAGCCCATACAGCAGGCCTCTACACATGGTATGACACATTTAAAGGTGGTTTTTGTAGGCTTGATCCTTGAGGGATCGATGCCCATTTTGCGCACTATATCCTGATAGAGCAGGTTCAGGCTGCTGCCACCATCCATGAGGACTCGCGTAAGGTGGAATCCATCAATAATTGGGTGAAGGACCAGTGCGGCTGAACCTCCATGACGGATACTGGTCAGATGGTCCCTGTGATCGAAGGTGATCGGCAGGAGGACCATGGGTTGAACTTTGGGGCGACTGGCTCCATCGCGTAGACGTCCCTAAGTGCACGCTTGCGCTCCCTCTTGGGGATATGGGTGGCGTATATCATG
>NC_041383.1:610941426-610973028 GCF_002162155.2 Triticum dicoccoides
ATTTCTTCTGTCCCCATGTGTTCGGTGGTCGGGGTTCCTCGTCATCGTCATTGCTTTGTGACCCTTTCTCCTTATTCTCGGTGTTTAACTTGCCGGTCTGTTTGAAGACCAAACATTCCCTGTTGTTATGATTGGCTGGTTTATCAGGAGTGCCATGGATTTGGCATGGTCGATCTAGTATGCGGTCCAGACTGGACGGGCCCAGATTATTTCTCTTAAATGGCTTCTTCTGTTGATCGGACTTAGAGCCACTGAATCCGGCGTTGACCGCCGTGTCTTCGGTGTTATCACCGTTGTTTAGATGCTTATGTCTATTGGGTCGGGGCTTGCCGTTGCTATTTTTGGCTTTAGAAGTGCCATGTTCGCTTGTATTGTTGTTGCTACGGGCTAGCCAGCTATCTTTGCCCGCACAGAAGCAGGTCGTGTGCCGTAAGGGCTGACATTGACTTCAATTTTTCCTGGGCGAGGTGTCTGGCCAGCCATTCGTCGCGGATGCTGTGCTTAAAGGCCGTTAGGGATTCGACGTCCGGACAGTCGACGATCTAGTTCTTTTTAGTTAAGAACCTACTCCAGAATTTCCTGGTTGACTCTCCGGGCTGTTGGATTATGGGACTTAAGTCATCGGCATCCGAAGGTCAGACATATGTGCCTTGGAAGTTGTCGAGGAAGGCGTCCTCCAAGTCCTCCCAGCTGCCAATGGAGTTTTTGGGCAGACAGTTCAACTAGTACCTAGCTGGTCCCTTGAGTTTGAGCGGGAGGTATTTGATGGCGTGAAGATCATCACCGCAGGCCATATGAATATGGAGTAGAAAGTCTTCAATCCATACCACGGGGTCTATTGTGCCATCATATGATTCGATGTTCATGGGTTTAAACCCTTCTGGGAAATCATGTCCCATTACTTCGTCAGTGAAGCAAAGGGGGTGTGTGGCGCTTCTATATTGGGCCAAGTCGTGACGTAGCTCGGATGGAGTTCGTCTGCGGTTTTCGGCCCGGATGTGATTATGTTTGTCACATTCAGCCGGATGGCCATCGTCGCGCGTCTGGGCACTCCCCCGTGATCCATAGATTGATCTTGTCTGACCTACTCCGTTTTCCAAGTCGCGCCGCAGGTCATGTGTATATACCTGAGCTGTTGTATTTCTGTTCGTTCGGCGAGGCAGTGCGGGCTGGTGTTCGACTCGAGGTGCCGCTTTGTCCCGGCCATGTGGTGGTCGGTCAGCCGCATTGTACCTTGGCAGGATGGGCTCCAGTGCCTTGTCATCGAAATGTGGTAACAATTTGCGCTTCGGGTAGCTTTTGGTTGGGAGCTCGAGGCCATATTCCTCGGCTGCCAGGACATCAGTCCATCTTTCATTGAGCAGATCTTGATCAGCTTGAAGCTGCTGCTGCTTCTTTCTTAGGCTTCTTGCAGTGGCAATTAGCTGACGCTTAAAGCGTTCCTGTTCGGCGCGCTCCTCAGGCATGATGAAATCTTTGTCACCGAGGCTCACCTCGTCCTCGGAGAGTGGAAGGTTGTTGCTATCCTCCGAGTCTTCGTTCACGGCCTGTTCGCCAGGGCTGACTCGCCCATCCTCCTGTTCCTCCTGCCCGGAGGTTAGCTCAACGGGATCTTCATTGTTTTCGGCGTCGTCCGGAGTGTTATTTTCTCCTATGACGGTATTGCTGTTTTTACTACGGCATGGCTTAGAGCGGCGCCGCTGACGTTGGTGCTTTTGCTGTATCTCAGGAGGTTTATCCTCGACTAGATTTTCATTGTCGTCATGGTTTTCTTTGGGTGTATCCACCATGTATATGTCGTACGAGGAGGTGGCTATACAATGCCCTGTAGGCAGTGGTTCCTTCTCATCTCCGACATCATCGTCCATACCGTCGATGTCTTCGGAGTCGTAGTCAGGCATGTCGGTTAAGTCATCGACAATGGCCATAAAGTGGGTGGTGGGTGGGAAACGAAGTTCTTTGTCGTCCACTTCCCATTCGAGCCAGACATAGTTCGACCGAGAGTCCCCCGATAAGGAGAGGGATTTTAACGAGTTTAACACGTCGCCAAAAGGCGAGTGCTGGAAGATGTCCGCGGAGCTGAACTCCAAGACCGGCGCCCAATCCGGTTCGACGGATGCGGATGCACGCGGTCTGGAACCCGTGGCCGGAGACGAGTCCCAGGTCCCGGTGACACAGGACTAGCTCGATGTTGGGTCTATGTGCGGCTCGAGCGCAGTCTGTGGCCTCCGTGGCGGGGTTAAGCTTCCTGTCTTCGAACGACGCAGTCCGCTCCGGCTCTAGGGCCAGGGCGGTCACATGCGCTATCTCCTACGTGTGGCACGATGACAGATCTAGGTAATGTTCATCATGGTGGCCGGTGAGGGAGTCCTGGATTAGGGGGTATCCGGACAGCCAGACTATATACTTTGGCCGGACTATTGGACTATGAAGATACAAGATTGAAGACTTCGTCCCGTGTCCGGATGGGACTCTCCTTTGCGTGGAAGGCAAGCTTGGCGATTCGGATGTGTAGATCACCTTCTCTGTAACCGACTCTGTGTAACCCTAGCCCCCTCCGGTATCTATATAAACCGAACGGTTTAGTCCGTAGGACAAGAACAATCATAATCATAGGCTAGCTTCTAGGGTTAGCCTCTACGATCTCGTGGTAGATCAACTCTTGTAATACTCATATCATTAAGATTAATCAAGCAGGAAGTAGGGTATTACCTCCATAGAGAGGGCCCGAACCTGGGTAAACATCATGTCCCCCGCCTCCTGTTACCATTAGCCTTAGACGCACAGTTCGGGACCCCCTACCCAAGATCCGCCCGTTTTGACACCGACATTGGTGCTTTCATTGGGAGTTCCACTGTGTCGTCACAATAAGGTTTGATGGCTCCTTCAATCATCTTCAATGATGCAGTCCAGGGGAGGTCTTCCTTCCCGGACAAATCTTCGTATTCGGCGGCTTCGTACTGCGGGCCAACCCGCTTGGCCATCTGGAGCAGATCGACAGCTACGCCCCTGGCCATCACGTTAGGTTTGGAAGCTTAAACTATACTGCCGATATCCACGGAGACTTGATCTTCGACAGATTCGAGCCCATGTCAGGTCTGCCGAACGGTCGCGATGAACATGACCTAGATCTGCCATCGGACAGTGTTCGGGAGATCGCACCTGCAGCGGCACCGAGAATCAATCTGGAGCAAATCGTGCCATTCGAGGACGGATGGATGGACACCGCCACGGAGGCCGCGCACTCATCGGCGTTGGAGCCAAACACTGATCCGACTTCCTGTGAGAGTGGTGTCATCGGACCCTCGGACTCGTTTCTGGCTACAGGATCTGAACTGCGTACGTCCAGGCCTATCGAATCTGATTGGGCACTGGTCATGGGGTTCACCGCCGCGGATATTTTTTAGCACTCGCCCTTCGGTGATGTGCTAAACTCATTAAGGTCTCTTTCCTTGCGGGAGAATCTTGGCCGAACTATGTCCGGCTCGAGTGGGAAGCGGACGACGAAGAAATTCATAACCCACCCACCACCCACTTAATAGCCATTGTCGATGATTTAATCGACGTGCTTGACTACAACTCTGAAGATGTCAACGGTATGGACGACAATGCAGCAGAAGAGCATGAACCACCGCCCACTGGGCGCTGGACTGCCACCTCATCATATGATATTTATATATGGTGGACACCCCTAAAGAAAACAATGGCGAGGAGGCAACAGAAGATAACCCCTTGGGGAAACAATCGAGACACCGGCGTCAGCGGCGCCGCTCCAAGCCCCACCATAGTAAAAACAGTGATACCGGCACAAGGAATAACAATCCGGATGGTGCTGAAGACGAAGACAATCCTACCCAGCCAGGCTTCGAGCAGGGCGACCAGGAGGATGGGCAAGCTAGCCCCAAGGAACATGCGACAGATGGAGAATCGGAGGACAATAATTACATGCCTCTCTCCAAAGAAAAAGTGAGCCTTGGCAACAAATAATTCATCGTGCTTGAGGTCCCGTCGAGTAGGAGCGCTTCAAACACCGGCTTATAGCCACTGCAAAAAGCCTAAAGAAAAGCAGCAACAACTTCAAGCTGACCAAGACCTGCTAACTGACAGATGGACCGAGGTCCTGGCTGCCGAGGAAAACGGACTCGAACGCCCTAGCAAAAGCTACCCAAAGCGCAGGTTGCTACCTCAACTCGAGGAGGAGGCTTTAAAGCCCACACAACCAGCGCATGATGCGGCTGACTGGTCGCCCCGCGGCCGTGACAAAACGACATACCAGCCCGAAGCCCAGACCGCACCCCGTCGCAAATCAAACGATAATACCAAGGCCCGGGGCTACACGAAGGACCTGCAAGAAGTATTGGAAAACAAAGCAAGACAGTCAAGATCGATCTGCGGATCACGGGGGCGCCCCACAATACGTGATGATGACCATCGCGCCGAACACAATAAACCAAAGTCTGGCCGGGCCGAATACAACAAACTAGATTCACTTGAACTACATCGGGATGTAGCCCGACATAGAGGCGCTGCACACCCCCCTATGCTTCACTGACGAAGTAATGGATCATGAATTCCCAGAAGGGTTTAAACCCGTAAACATTGAATCATATGATGGCACCATAGACCCCGCGGTATGGATTGAAGATTTTCTTCTACACATCCACATGGCCCGTCGAGATGATCTACACACCATCAAGTATCTCCCACTAAAGCTCAAGGGACCAGCTCGGCACTGGCTGAATAGCTTGCCAACAAACTCCATCGGTAGCTAGGAGAACCTGGAAGATGCATTCCTCGACAACTTCCAAGGCACTTATGTGCGACCACCAGATGCTGATGACTTAAGTCACATAACACAACAGCCTGGAGAGTCAACTAGGAAATTTTGGACTCGGTTCCTAACTAAAAAGAACCAAATTGTCGATTGTCCGGATGCCGAAGCCTTAGCAGCTTTCAAGCATAACATCCGTGACGAATGGCTTCCCGACACCTCGGCCAAGAAAAGCCAAAGTCCATGGCAGCTCTTACGACACTCATGACCCGCTTTTGCGCGGGCGAGGACAGCTGGCTGGCTCGCAGCAACATGAATCCAAAAAACTCTGGCAATTCAGACGCCAGGGACAGCAATGGCAAGCCACGACAAAATTGACACATGCGTCGCAACAATGGCAACAACGCTGAATATACAACAGTCAATGGCGGATTCAGAGGGTTTAAGTCCAGACAGCGAAAAAGCCATTCAAAAGAAACAGTCCGGGCCCGTCCAGTTTGGACCGCATACTCGATCGCACATGTCAAATTCATGGCATCCCCGATAAACCAGCCAACCACACCAACAGGGAATGCTGGGTGTTTAAACAGGCCGGCAAGTTGAATGCCGAAAACAAGGAAAAGGGGCTACACAACAATGACTATGAGGAGCCTCGGCCGCCGAACACAGGAGGACAGAAGAAATTCCCTCCCCAGGTGAAAACAATAAATATGATATACACAACCCACATTCCCAAGAGGGAACAGAAGCATGCACTAAGGGACGTCTATGCGATGGAGCCAGTCGCCCCAAAGTTCAACCCATGGTCTTCTTGTCTGATCACCTTCGATCGCAGGGACCATCCTACCAGTATCCGTCATGGCAGTTCGGCCGCATTGGTCTTAGACCCAATCATTGACGGATTCCACCTTACACGAGTCCTCATGGACGGTGGTAGCAGCCTGAACCTGCTTTACCAGGACACAGTGTGCAAAATGGGCATCGATCCCTCAAGGATCAAACCCACCAAAACCACCTTTAAAGGTGTAATACTAGGTGTAGAGGCCTGCTGCACGGGCTCAATCACATTGGAAGTAGTCTTTGGATCTACGAACAACTTCCGTAGCAAGGAGTTCATCTTCGATATCGTCCCCTTCCGTAGTGGTTATCATGCCCTACTAGGACGAACCGCATTTGCTCGATTCAATGCGGTGCCGCACTACGCATACCTCAAGCTCAAGATGCCAGGACCTCACGGGGTTATAACAATTAATGGAAATACAGAGCGCTCCCTGCGTATGGAGGAGCATACGGTGGCCCTAGCGACCGAAGTACAAAGCAGCCTTCTTAGGCAAACAACCAACTCGGCGATGAAGAACCCGGACACCGTTAAGCGAGTCCGGAATACCCTGCAGGAGGATCATCTGGCGCGTCCAGAGCTAGATTAGCAATTCGGCCTCCATCCTAGTGCCAGCCAAGTTGCGAAACTTGTGCCGCGCGTACATAATTACGCACTAAAAATACCATGGACACGGGTGGAGGCACATTTATGATGCGGTCCACAACGCGGCTCAACCGCCATGGGACCCGTATCCCTTCATCATTTTCTTTCTTCCAGGACCCAATTTTCTGGAAGCCCAACTCATCATGGAAAGGAAAACCAAGGAGGTCAGAAGCTTTGACGTACAAAGAAATACCCGGGTGGTCTCTGTTAACGATATTTATACCTATTTTATATACCCATACATAGCTTACCCTTGGTTAGGACATGTTAAATATTCCTATTTTGCTTATCGCACTTCTTGTACACATACGCTTCGACGTATCATTCGAATAACAGTGGTAGAAACATAGAGCGTCAGCTTATTATTACACTTTCTTCATATTCCGCATTATACTGTTTATTTACTGCAAATCGCAACCGTACACTTTGGTACGTTCAGTTTGCCAGGGGCTTCAGTGTACCCCATAACACGACGAGAAAAGTCTGAACACTTTTGACAGTGCGGCACCCCGAACTTATAGCATTATATGCATAAGATCCGAATCATGTCTTGGGTCAATAGTTGGGTTTGCCCGGCTCCCTTGTTTTGGTGCCTTACGTTCCGCTATATCGGCTAAGGTAGCGTAGGGAGAACTACTGCGATTGTGTCCCGGTTCTTCCGGACGAGCTCCTCAGTAGAGAAAGCCGAAAACTGACTGTCATGATGCGGCGAGAGCTGGTCGCTGTTCGAGAGGTCTTAAATCCTTAAAGACTTTTTCTGCTTCGGGCAAGGAATCGGCCTTGTCTGATTTGGGCGTGTATAGCGCCCCAACTTCGGCCTTCCGAATACTAGGGGCTTCACCAAAATTTAAAATTGTAGACTTCTATGGCCAAGTGAGAGTGATAAAGCTATATAGTCCGATTGCCTTTTTCGCTGCGCTAAACACCTCCTTAAAGGACCAAAAATTTGGATTAAGAGTGTTTAGATTTATCCCGAACACCCCAGTACTAGCTACACAGGGGTGGAAGCCGATGACTGGCCAACTCTCAGATTCGATAAACGGCCGCACAGAAGGTAATATTTTAAATCAACAAGTGCCGTATAGCGCACATAAACTCGTTATCATATTACAAGTTGACATGAGTACATTCATTCCAATATCACATCCCTGGTGCATTCATCCGCCACAAGGCGGGCACCTTTAATGACATTGTCATAGTAATGTTCGGGGTGGCGATGCTCTTTGCCCTTCGGCAGCCCTTCTGTCACCAGCTTCTCGGCGTCCATCTTCCCCCAGTGCACCTTCGCACGGGACAAGGCCCTGCGTGCACCGTCAATGCAGATGGACCGCTTCACGACTTCCAGCCGCAGACAAGCATCTACCATCCACTTGACAAGGCTGAAGTAGCTGCCGGGCAGGGCCTCGCCAGGCCACAGCCGGACTATAAAGTCCTTCATGGCCAGTTCGGCCGCTTTGTGAAGTTCGACCATTTGCTTCAGCTGGTCGCTCAAGGGCACCGGTTGCTCGGCCCCAATATTCTGGGACCAAACCAGCTTATCCGTCGAGCTCCCTTCCTTAGCCCGGTAGAATCCTGCGGCATCAGAGACACTGTGTGGCAGATCTGCGAATGCTCCTGGAGAGCTCCGAACTCGGGTAAGTAAAAGGAAAGACTCCTTCACATGCCTGCTTTTCATAATGAAAGCCTCACCGGCAGCTATCTTCTTGGCCGCCCCAATTTCTTGGAGGGCCTTCTGGGCTTCGGCCTTGGCATCTATTGCGCTCTGACGAGCTTTCGCAAGCTCCGACTCCTGCGTCTTGGAGTCACGCTCCAAGGACTCGAATTTTTTGACGAAGTCTTGAAGCTCTTGCTAGACCTCATCAACCCACGCCACTTGTTTTTCGCACTCGGTGCGCTCCTTGGCCGCTTTACTTTCGGCCTCAGACAGTGCCTTCTTAAGGGCCGCCACTTTGGTTGTGGCCCCTAGTAAAATTCATCGTGCTTCTACTTAGAAACATTGATTTTTTCCTTTACATAACATTCAGATGGGGTATTAATTACCTTTGTTTTCCTCGAGCTGCCTCTTTACAAGGCCAAGATTTTCTTCGGCCCGCCCTAGGCTCTGCCTCAGTCTGGAGACCTCCGTAGTGGCCGCGGTGGCCAGCAGTGACGCCTGCTTATTCACATAGACATAATATGATTAGACTCCTGGGTTCAATCTTTGATCCTCTGTTCGGCCTTTGTTTCCGAACACCAAACAGAGCATCAGGGGCTACTGTCTATACTATGATACTTTCATACAATTTAAACTACATACCTCAAAGCCTGTCAAGAGGCTGGCGCAGGCTTCGGTCAATCCGCTTTTGGCAGACTAAACCTTCACAATCACCGTACTCATAAGAGTACGGTGTCCTTCACCAAGGGAAGCACTCTAAAGCGCTTCCACCAGATTGTCCGATGCCTCTGGATGGATAGAGGTCATCAGCATGGATGGCTCGCCCCCCTTGGCGGGTAGCTACCTGCCTAAATCCGGAACCATTGGAGGTTCCGGTGCAGTATCTAGCTGGGGGCCAAGCTTGCTGCAGCCCCCCTCATCTGAATCCATGGGGATCTTCCCCCCCATGAGCCCGTCATCGGGAGTCTCGCCTTGAGGCGACTCCAGGACTACCTCCTCTTGGCCTGGCATCCTCTAAGATAACACCTCAGTGTCATCCGTGGGCCGGGGGTGGAAGCCGTCGGAAGCGAATAGCTATTTATCTCCGACGAGCTCAAGGACCCGTCCGAGGAGGGCAAGTCGATATGGGCTTTGGGCGGACTGCACAAACAAACCTTGGCATAATAAGGGGCCATAAAGCTAAAATATGCAAGAAGTATCCTGACATTCGAATACTTACGACTTCGCCAAGGGCTTGCCCTGGGTAGCCACTCCTCCTCGCTATAGGCGGCGGTAGTGGAGTGATCCAGAGGAAGGACCCGTCCCTTCTTGGACCCTTCGGCCTCCCCGGAAGGGGCGGCGTTTCTTTTCTTCTCCCCCTCATTTTGGGGGAGAGGGTTTTCCTCCTCCTCCTCCTCGTTGTCGTTGGAGGAGTGCGCCTTGGTGTCTTCGGACGATGAGTCCGGCGCCATGTTGTGCCAGAGACTTTTCCTGGTCCCCACGGCCTTCTTTTTGGCCTTCTTCTCCAGAACCTTATAAGGCGCCGGAACCAGCATCTCCGTAAGGAGAGCAGTCGCTGGATCTTTAGGCAACAGAGCCGGGCAGTTGATCCGCTCCGCCGTCGCCACGTATTCCTGTCGGGTCAGTACGGTGGCTTAAGTTCCTCCCATGAATATACCGAGGAAAGGCACAAATGAAGAAGGCTTACCGCATTGGCATGACGCTGAGTCCGTGGTCTTTGGAAGTGGGAGGAGGGACTTCGCTGGACTTGAACAACACCTTCCAGACGTCTTTGTGCATCGTATCAAAGAGGTCTTGCAGTGTCTGGTGTTGGGCCGCATTGAACTCCCACAGGTTGAACGCCCGTCTTTGACACGGGAGAATCCGGTGAAATAGCATGACCTGGACCACATTGACAACCTTGATATTCTTTGTTAACATGTTCTTGACACAGTTCTGGAGATCGGTCAGCTCCGCGGGTGCGCCCCATGCTAGGCCATTCTTTTCCCAGTAGGTGAGCCGCATGGGGATGCCGGATCAAAATTTGGGGGCCGCCGCCCAGTTGGCGTCACACGGCTCGGTGATGTAGAACCACCCTGATTGCCACCCCTTCACGGTCTCCACGAAGGAGCCCTCAAGTCAGGTAACGTTGGGCATCTTGCCCACCATGGCGCCTCCGCACTCCGCTTGCTCTCCACCCACTATCTTCGGCTTCATGTTGAAGATCTTTAGCCACAGGCCAAAGTGGGGTGGGATGCGGAGGAAGGCCTCGCACACGACAATGAACGCTGAGATGTTGAGGACGAAATTTGGGGCCAGATCATGAAAATCTAGCCCGTAGTAGAACATAAGCTCGCGGACAAACGGGTGGAGGGGAAATCCCAATCTGCGGACGAAGTGGGGGAGAAATACAACCCTCTCGTGGGGTTCCGGAGTGGGGATGATCTGCCCTTCGTCCGGGAGCCAGTGCGTGATGTCTGCGGCTAAGTATCCAGCCTCCCAAAGCTTCATAATGTCCTCCTCCGTGACGGAGGAGGCCATCCACTTGCCTCCCGCTCTAAACATGTCTGGAATGGATTTTCAGAGGAGGTGAGAACTTGGGCGCTGGTGCTCGAGAGTGCTAGAATGGATGAACAAAGGAGGAAGAAGGCGTGGGTGAAAAAGGGGAATCCTTATCTCTTTATAAAGGCGGTAGGAACTATGTGCCTCCCTTCTCGCCCATTAAAATAGCTTATTCCCCAAGCGCCACGGTTGATGGCGTCGTTGGGTTACCTACGCCCGTATTGATGAGAATCCCACAATAAGGGGAAACAATCTCTGCTTCGACAGGACGTGCCAATGAAACCGCCTCGCAATATGTGCAGTAGCTGGTTGTGAAAAATGGTTCAAATAATGACTGGGCTGTGGCGTGATGTCACGCTATGAAAAGTTTTCAGCAGATCTGATTTGTCAAACACTATTCTCCCTACGGTGGTATGTGGAAATTGTTTTGCAGAGCCAGACACGATTCTCGTGTTCAAAATCTTCTATGGAGTATTCGAAGGAGGAACCCGCCTTGCAATGCAGAAGACAATCCGCACGCCGGACTCATCGTCATTGAAGCCTAGTTCAGGGGCTATTGAGGGAGTCCTGGATTAGGGGGTATCCGGACAGCCAGGCTATATACTTTGGCCGGACTATTGGACTATGAAGATACAAGATTGAAGACTTCGTCCCGTGTCCGGATGGGACTCTCCTTTGCGTGGAAGGCAAGCTTGGCGATTCGGATGTGTAGATCTCCTTCTCTGTAACCGACTCTGTGTAACCCTAGCCCCCTCTGGTATCTATATAAACCGGAGGGTTCAGTCTGTAGGACAAGAACAATCATAATCATAGGCTAGCTTCTAGGTTGAGCCTCTACGATCTCGTGGTAGATCAACTCTTGTAATACTCATATCATCAAGATCAATCAAGCATGAAGTAGGGTATTACCTCCATAGAGAGGGCCCGAACCTGGGTAAACATCGTGTCCCCCGCCTCCTATTACCATTAGCCTTAGATGCACAGTTCGGGACCCCCTACCCGAGATCCGCCGGTTTTGACACCGACAACCGGGGACAGCCGTAATGGGCTCGGACCCGTCGAAGATCAAGTCTCCATGGATATCGGCCACAAAATTCAGGATTCCAAATCTGACCTGATGGCCAGGGGCGTAGCTATCGATCTTCTCTAGATGGCCAAGCGAGTTGGCCCGCAGTGCAAAGCCAACGAATATGAAGATCTGTCCGGGGAGGAAGATCCCCTCTTGGACTGCGTTGTTGTAGATGATTGATGGAGCCATCAAGCCATCTGGTGAGGACGCCAGCAGAACTCTCAATGAAAGCACCAATGTCAGTGTCAAAAGCGGCGGATCTCGGGTAGGGGGTCCCGAACTGTGCGTCTAAGGCTAATGGTAACAGGAGGCGGGGGACACAATGTTTACCCAGGTTCGGGCCCTCTCTATGGAGGTAATACCCTACTTCCTGCTTGATTGATCTTAATGAATATGAGTATTACAAGAGTTGATCTACCACGAGATCGTAATGGCTAAACCCTATAAATCTAGCCTATGAGGTTATGATATTTGTGACTAAACCCTAGAAGTCCAAACCCTCCAGTTTATATAGATGCCGGATCGCCAAGGTTGCCTTCCACGCAAAGGAGAGTCCCATCCGGACACAAGACGAAGTCTTCTATCTTATATCTTCATAGTCCAACAGTCCGGACCAAGTATATAGTCCGGCTGTCCGAGGACCCCTTAATCCGAGACTCCCTCAATAACCCCTGAACCAGGCTTCAATGACGACGAGTCCTGCATGCAGATTGTCTTCGGCATTGCAAGGCGGGTTCTTTCTCCGAATACTCCCACACAGCCTTCCGAACATAGAAAACATGTCCGACTCTGCAAAACAAGTACCACACACAACCGTAGATAGTATAATATTTCATGAGTCTAATCCGCTGACAACTTTTTATAGCATGACATCACGCCACTGCCCGGTCATTATTCGAACCGTTTTTAGCCTGTCGCTCCGTATTTCGAGGTGCGGTTTCACTGGCACATCTTGTCGAAGCAGAGATCGTGTCCCCTTATCATAGGATTCTCATCAATACGGGCATGGGTAACCCAACCGTGCCATCTGCACAACGCTTGGGGAATAGGAGAATTATAAGGCGAGCAGGGAGGCGCATAACTTTTACTGCCTTTATAAAGGGATAAGGATTCATCCTTGTTCACCCATGCCTTCTCCTTCCTTTGCCCATCCATCCTCGAGCTCCAGCGCCCAAGCTCTCGCCTTCTCCGCCCCAAAAAAGCACTCCAATCATGTACGGATCCGGAGCAGGAGGCAAGTGGATGGCCTCTTCCGTCAAGAAGAAGGACATCAAGGAGCTCCGGGAGGCTGAGTACCTGGCCAAAGACATCGCTCATCGTCTTCCGACCAAGGGACGAATCGTCCCCACCCCGGAGCCCCAAGAAAGGGTGGTGTTTCTCACACACTTCGTCCGCGGGCAGGGATTCCTCCTCCACCCGTTCGTCCGTGGACTGATGTTTTACTACTGGCTAGACTTCCAGGACTTGGCCCCCAACTCTATCCTCAACATCTTGGCATTTATTGTCGTGTGTGAGGCCTTCCTCCACATCCCACCTCACTTTGGCCTATGGCTGAAGACCTTCAATGTGAACCCGAAGGTGGTGAGCGGCCAACAAGCAGAGTGCGGAGGCGCAATGGTGGGCAAGATGCCCAATGTCACCTGGCCCAAAGTCTCCTTTGTGGAGACTATAAAGGGGTGGCAGTCGGGGTGGTTCTACATCACCGAGCTGCACGGCGGGCCCCGCGTTCTGATCCGGAGTCCCGATGCACCTCACCTCTTGGCAAGAGAATGGCCTGGCCTAGGGCTCTTCGAATGAGCTAACAGGGCTCCAGACGTGTGTCCAGAACATGATAAACAAGAGAATCAAGCTCGTCAACGTGATCCAGGTTATCCTCGTTCACCAGATCCTTTTGTGCCAGCGCCGGACTTGCGATTTGTGGGAGTTCGATCCGTCCAAGCACCAGATGCTGCTGGAGCTCTTCGGCACGACACGCGAATACATCTAGAAGGTGATCTTCAAGGCCGGCGAGACACCACTGCCCACGACCAAGGATCATGGGCTTAGCTCAAAACGCTAGGCTAATCCGGTAAGTTCTTTCATGTTTTGAAGGTATACCCTTTAATGGCATATTTGAGGAAGGAATCTAAGCCTCCCTATCAATTTTCTCAGGCCTGGATAGAGATAGCGGAGCGGATTAACTGTCCGGCTCTGCTACGCGAAGACCAAGAAACCCCACTTCTGACAAAGATGTTGTTTCCGGCGCCTTATGAGGTGCCGAAGAAGAAGTCCAAAAAGAAGGCCAAGGGGACCAGAGATGGTCTCCGTCGCAAGGGCGTATCGGACGCAATGTCCGAAGATATCACGGATCACTCCTCCGTCGCTGAAGACGACGAGGAAGAGGAGGAGGAAGAAGAAGAGATCCATTCCCCCTGTAGGGGGGAGAAATAAGAGGACGGCCTCCACGCACCTGGAGGCCAAGGTGTCCAAGAAGGGAAGACCTCCCTTTCGGACAACTCCGCAGTGGCTACCAACAGCAGCTCGAAGTGGGAGCCCAGAGACAAGCGCTTGGCCAAATCGTAAGTGTCCGGACACGGTAATATATCCGGCCTTTTTACTTTATTGTTTTTTACGTGCTAGATCATGCACCTGCAGTCCGGCCCAGTCCAACATCGAGCTATCCTCCTCTTCAGAGGGATCGATGGACCCGTCGGTAATGGACAACGGGTCCCTTCCGACGGCCTCCTCACCCAAGGCCGTGGTCAACACCGAGGTGTTGTCTCGAAGGATCCCAGGCCAGGGAGAAGCTCAGGAGGCCGCCCCGATGGTGCCGGAGGGTGACACCATGGTGGCCGAACACATGGGGGAGTAAACTCCCTGGACACCGATGATGGGGGCCGTATCCAATTCGGCCCCCAGCCGAATACAGCTCCAGAGACCCATGTGGCTCCGGACTCAGGCAGGCCGCCTCTTTCGAAAGAGGGGGGGGGGGGTGAGCCCACTCCACCGGTGACCTCTGTCCACCCAGAGGCACCGGATAGATTGCTGGAAGCGTTGCGAGGCGCTTTCATTGTTGAAGAGCATCGTACTCTTATGAGTACGGTGATTGAGAAGATCCAGTCCTCCAAAAGCAGACTGACTGAAGCCTACACTAGCCTTCTAATAGGCTTTGAGGTAAGTAATACAATTGTAAAAGAATGTCACAGTATAGACAGTAGCCCCTGATGCTCTGTCCGGTGTTCGGAAAGAAAAGCCGAACAGAGGATCAAATAATTTTCAAAGGAGTCTAATCTGATATGTCTATGTGAATAGGCAGGCTGCAACCGCTCACACTGCGGGAGTCTCTAGACTGAAGCAGAATCTGGAGCGGGCCGAGGAGGACCTCGGCCACATGAAGAAGCAGCTGGAGGAAAGCAGAGGTATGTATTTAACCTTGTCTAAATTCTGGTGTAATGAATGATTTGTTCTGACTGAAATGTCATAATATTTGTTAGGGGCGATGACGGAGGCAGAGGCTCTCAAGAGGTCGCTGGCCGAGGCCGAGGACATGGCGGCTAAGGAAAAGGCCGCGTGTGAAAAGCATGAAGCTCAGGTCAGTGAGGTCCAGCAAGAGCTCCAGGACGCCGTCAAGAAGTATGAGTCCTTGGAGCGCGATTTTAAGGATCGAGAGTCCGAACTTGCCAAGGCCCACCAGAGCGCACAAGATGCCCAAGCCGAAGCCTAGAGCACCCTCCAGGAAATCCAGGCGGCCAAGAAAATCGTGGCAGGTAAGGCTTTTATAATGTAGAGTAATTATGTGAAGGAAAGGTTCCTTTTACTGACCCGAATTTCGAGTTCTCCAGCGGCGTTTGCGGATCTGCCGCTCAGCGTATCAGACGCTGCAGAATTCTATCAAGCCGAAGAGGGGAGCTCTATGGAGAAGCTGTTCTGGTCTCAATATCTTGTACCAGAACATCCAGTGCCCTTTAGCAATCAGCTGAAACAGCTGGTCGAGCTGCATAAGGCGACCGAACTAGCCATGAAGGACTTAAAAATCCGGCTATGGCCTACCGAGCCCATGCCCAGCAGCTACTTCAGACTTGTGAAGCGGCTTGTCAGTGCCTGCCCATGGCTTGAAGCCATCAAGCGGTCGGTCTGTATCGAAGGCGCGAGGATGGCCTTTGCCTGCGCTAAGATGCATTGGGCAAAGATGGACGCCACAAAGCTGATGACCGAGGGACCGCCTGAGGGGAAGGAGCACTGCCGACCCGAACTGTACTTTGACAGTGTCCTGGTGGATCCCGCCTTGTGGCGGAGCAATACACTAAGGATATCGTATTCCCATGAATACATTCATGTTAACCTGTCCTGTAATATGAAACAAGATCTTTATGTAATATAATGTTTGTTTGTTTAAAATTTTACCTCCTGTGCAGCCGTTTATGAAATCTAAGTGTTAGCCAGTCATCGGCTTCTGCCCCCACGTAGATAGTACGGGGGTGTTCGGGATAAATTTAAACACTCTTTACTCCACAGTTTGGTCCTTAAAGGAGGTTTTTAGCGCAACGAACAAGGCAATCGAACTATACGGCTTTATAACCCTCACTTAGCTATAGGAGTTTGACAATGAAAATTTTGGCGCAGCCCCTGGTGTTCGGAAGGCCGAACTTGGGGCACTATAAACGTTGAATCAGATAAAAACTGATTCCTCGCATTATGCAGAAAAAATCTCTAAGGATTTGAAACCTCTCGAACAGCTGACCAGCTCTCGGCGCATCATGACAGTCAGTTTTCGGCTTTCTCTACTAAGGTTCTCGTCCTGAAGAACCGGGACACAATCGCAGTAGTTCTCCCTTTACTACCCTAGATGATATAGCGGAATGTAAGGTAGTAAGCACAATAGCCGGGCAACCCAACTATTGACCAAAGACATGATTCGGAGCCGATGCATATAATGCTATAAGTTCAAGGTGCCGAACTATACTATAATAGTATTCAAACTTTATTGCCGTGTTATGGGGTATGATGAAGAACCTGGCGATTTAAGGCGTACCAGAGTGTACGGGTGCAATTGATAAAAAATACAAGGACAAGGTAAAAAATCAAGTAATAAGCTGACACCGCAAATATTGAGCTGCAAGTTAATTTCCATTGTAATTTGATTAATACGTCAAGGCGTATTTGTACAAGTAATTCGATAAACAAATAAGGCTGTTTGACATGCCATGACCAAGGACGAGCTGCGTGCGGGTATTTAAAGCAGGTATAATGATCATTAGCAGAGACCACCTGGGTATTCCCTTATACTTCAAAGCCCCTTGCCTTCTTGGTGTATCCGTCCCGTGATAGGTCCGATGTTCAGGTTATCAGAAAAGCCTCGAGAAGAGAAAAACCTGAAATGAAAAAGAATGAACGTATGCGGATCTAGATTATGGACCACTGTCTAGTTGTGCCTCCGTCCCTGCCCATGGTATTTTGAGTGTGTAGTTATGTATGCGCGGCACAAATGTCACCGCTTGATTGGGTCTGGGACAGAGGCTGAATTTCTAGTCGAGCTCTAGATGGGCTGGACTGTCCTGCTGCAGAGTAGTTCAAACTCGCTTGACGGTGTCCGGGAGCTTTCACTACAAAAAAATACACTTCTGTGATGATACATGTTTGTCACAGTAGGTCACGTTTTCTGTCATGCATGTACATGCATGACGATTTTATGACAGAATCAAAATAGTCATACATGTGCTGTCGTAGAAGTGTTCCATGACATTACCAAAATTATCATCACGGAAGTGGCCACTTCCATGATGATAATTCACGCGTCATAGAAGTGCATTCGTCAAGGGTGACCGACACATGGCATCCACCATAACGGAACGTTGTTAAGCTATCGGGTCCGGTTTTGGATCCGATAACCCGTTAACAGCCCCGACCAATGGGGATTTTTCGCGTGTAAAATCATCATTGGCTGGAGTAAACACGTGTCATCTCACTATTGGGACAAATGTCATCCACTCATTGGACCGAAGGCGCCTATGATACGTCAACACGTGGCATGGCCCAACAGAGGCCCATTCCTGTGAAAAGGTCGGCCCATTTGACTTCGTCAAAAGGTGGTGGGCTGGCCCATGAAAAGCGTGGTAACGGCCTGTTCGCATATAGCCCATTTACAACCCGTTAACACAGGGCCCATTACGACCTATCCGAATTAGGCTCAGTAGCGTCATCTGGCCGTCCAATAGGACTCCAGCCCATTTTAACTTTCGGCCCATGTATGGCCCATGACGTCTTTCGACCCATATGAGGCCCTTTGTAACTCTTGGCCCATTAATGGCCCGTGGTGAAACTGGCCCGTAATGAACAGTGTATCACTTTATACCCATTAACAGCCCATTATTACATTGGGCCGTTTCCAGCACATGTTATCTTTCGGCCTTCTCAGGGCCCATTTATTCTTGGGCTCATTTCCAGCATTCGGTTACTTACGGCCCGTTACTGTCATTTTTTGCTTGTGGGCCAAATTCAGCCCATTGTTATAGTTGGCCCTTTTGTGGACCGTTAATACGTTGGGCCGTTTTCATAGTGTCATCAAATACGACCTATTAACGACGGCCCATTATGGTCGGCCCATGAACGGGCGATTCCAACTCTAGCCCGTTTATGGCTCTAATGCGGTCTGTTATGGGCCCATGTTTGGCCGATCAATCATACGACCCATATAAGGCCCATTGATGATACGACCCGTAGAAGGCCCATTGTTTCTATGGCCCGTAGAAGGCCCATTGTTTCTAGGGCCGGTAGGAGGCCCAGTGTCACTATAGTAAATATGTAGCCCACGGTTATTGTCGCCTAGTTTTAAAAAGTAGGTTATTGCAGCCACTAGCAAACCGCGGAAAAAAACTGCACTAACTACAAGCAAACGAATAAACAAGACAACAAGGAAATAAATAAGCAAGCAACTTACGCTAGGCTATCACGACTATTACACATATTACATCCACTGGGCATCAAACTTCGCCACCAGTGCAAATATAGGGAACAAAGCAGCATATAAACGCTGTCGGATTTCGGGTTCCGGCAGACCCTTAAGGTTCGAACTCTGGGGTGCGCGCGGAGATCACTCCTCTACCAACTCACATCTCGTTGCCTCGCAAGGGATCTAGGCTACACGAATAACAACACAAGGGACACAAGGTTTATACTGGTTCAGGCCACCATGGTGGTGTAATACCCTACTCCAGTGTGTGGTGGTGGATTGCCTTAGGGGCTGACGATGAACAATACAAGGGAAGAACAGCCTCGCGAGGGATGTTCTTGTGGAGGTGATGCCTCTTGGGAAGGATTGGATCCGGCTCCCCTTTCTACTGTGGGGGCTAGCCCTATTTATAGAGCGAGGCCCTGGCCCTCTTCCCAAATATTGAGCGGGAAGGGCGCCAACAATTGGCCATTTTGAAGGGGAACATCTAGTACACTTATCCTGACTAAAGTTGGTCCTCACCTGCCAAAGACTCTGACGATGACGCCTTATTGGGCTCCACGATGACCTCCATCCTGCCGTTCTGCTGGTCTTGGTCTTGTTGCACCGAAACGGTTACCTTTGCCTGATGCCATGGCCTGTGCTTGCCCCCTTTGCACCGAAGGGGAAACAAGGACACTGCCTAGGCCGGCGCTCGCCTGGCGCCCGCCTGGCTTTGGTCATCACGGCTTGCGTCACGGGTACCTCGTGAGGTACCCCGCCTTGATCTCTCCGCCTCCTCGCGAGCCAGTCTGACGAGGCTGCGCCCGAGGAAGCTTCCTGTCGCCCACCCCGTGAGGCTTGGCCCCTCGCAAGGGTCTTGAGCTTGTGTTGACGAAGATGGGCCGTACTGGGCCACTCCTTGAGCCACGCCGCAGTCCGCAGGCAGGCAAGTCTGGGTACCCCCGTTCCCAGAACGCCAACAGTAGCCCCCGGGCCCAAGGCGTGCCCGGACTTGGCTTAGCAGAGAAGCGAAGGGGCAAGTGTGAAGCGCTGCGGGCCCCAACAGCCTGCGACCTTGGGCAACGTGTGGCGGTTGATTGGACGTGGGCGTCCCCGCTTCCCCACAATGCCTCGGCAACCACGTGACTTGACAAGTCCCTGCATGCAAAACGGGTCATGGTTACCTGTGATCGTGGAGGCCGACGGTTGGTTTCCTCCGGCTATATGTATGGGACGGCACGAGCCCTTCCAGTCCACCCCTTCGTGCTACTCTCTTTCTTCTTCTTCCTGGCTACTCGCCATCCCCATGGCTCCGCCGAAGAGGTTCTCGGCCGTGGAGAAGGGAAAGGCTTGTCAGGAAGGGCCAGACTCTCCTCCGACCAAACGTGGCCGGGGCCGCCCTCGTAAGCATCCTACGGCCCCCGCGGTGGCTTCCCGTGGTCGTGGAGGCGGTCCTTTGCGCGGTGATGGGCGCCCGGCTGCCGATGGGAGGCACACTTTGGCTGCGCGACCCCCCAGGCCGCGCTTCCGCTCAGCGGAGGTGCTACCGGAGTTCATCGTGTGGTCGGCGGACCCAACCAGCACCTGGCTCCAGCTCCCCTGCTTCTTTGTAGGTGAACTCCTGATACGTCCATTTTGCATCATGCTTTTATGACAATATTTATTGCATCATGGTCTGTTATTTCACATTATGTCATGATACTTATGGCTATTCTCTCTTATTTTACAAGGTTTACATGAAGAAGGAGAATGCCGGCAGCTGGAATTCTGGGCTGGAAAAGGAGCAAATATTGGAGGCCTATTCTACGCAACTCCAAAAGGCCTGAAACTCCACAGAATACCTTGAAATAAATAAAGAAAAATCGTCGCCAAAGATGAAGGCCAGGGGGCCCACACCCTGCTCACGAGGGTGGGGGGTGCCCCCTGGGCGCGGCCCCCTACCTCGTGGGCCCCTGGTGGTTCTCCGATGCCCATCTTCTCCTATATGAAGTCTTTCGATGAGAAAAAAATAAGGGGGAACCTTTCGGGACGAGACTCCACCGCCACGAGGCGGAACCTTGGCGGAACCAATCTAGGGCTCCGGCAGAGCTGTTCTGCCGAGGACACTTCCCTCCGGGAGGGGGAAATCATCAACATCGTCATCACCAACGCTCCTCTCATCGGGAGAGGGCAATCTCCATCAACATCTTCACCAGCACCATCTCATCTCCAAACCCTAGTTCATCTTTTGTATACAAGTCTTGTCTCCAAGTCCGGGATTGGTGCGAGTAGGTCGCTAGTAGTGTTGATTACTCCTTGTAGTTGATGCTAGTTGGTTTATTTGGTGGAAGATCATATGTTCAGATCCTTTATGCACATTATTACCCCTCTGATTATGAACATGAATATGCTTTGTGAGTAATTACGTTTGTTCCTGAGGATAAGGGAGAAGTCTTGCTATTAGTAGTCATGTGAATTTGGTATTCGTTCGATATTTTGATGAGATGTATGTTGTCTAACCTCTAGTGGTGTTATGTGAACGTCGACTACATAACACTTCACCATTATTTGGGCCTAGAGGAAGGCATTGGGAAGTAATAAGTAGATGATGGGTTGCTAGAGTGACAGAAGCTTAAACCCTAGTTTATGCGTTGCTTCATAAGGGGCTGATTTGGATCCATATGTTTCATGCTATGGTTAGGTTTACCTTAATACTTTTGTTGTAGTTGTGGATGCTTGCAATAGAGGTTAATCATAAGTGGGATGCTTGTCCAAGTAAGGGCAGTACCCAAGCACCGGTCCACCCACATATCAAATTATCAAAGTACCGAACGCGAATCATATGAGCGTGATGAAAACTAGCTTGACGATATTCCCATGTGTCCTCGGAGCGCTTTTCCTATCATAAGAGTTTTTTCAGGCTTGTCCTTTGCTACAAAAAGGATTTGGCCACCTTGCTGCACCTTATATACTTTTGTTACTTGTTGCTCGTTACAATTTATCTTATCACAAAACTATCTGTTACCACTTATTTCAGTACTTGCAGAGAATACCTTGCTGAAAACCGCTTATCATTTCCTTCTGCTCCTCGTTGGGTTCGACACTCTTACTTATCGAAAGGACTACGATAGATCCCCTATACTTGTGGGTCATCAAGACTCTTTTCTGGCGCTATTTCCGGGGAGTGAAGCGCCTTTGGTAGGTGGAATTTGGTAAGGAAAAATTTATTTAGTGTGCTGAAATTTTCTGTCACTTGTTACTATGGAAAGTAATTGTCTGAGGGGCTTGTTCGGGGTATCTTCACCCCGTCCAGTAGAGAAAAGAGTTGCTCCTCAACCTACTCAACCTACTGAACCTATTGAAAATGAAACTCCTTTTGAGATTCCTTCGGGTTTGATGGAAAAACTGCTAGATGACACTTTTACAGGAGATGGAACAAAGCACCCTAATGAACATCTATGCTATGTGGATGATGTTTGTGGACTATTTAAGCTTGCAGGTATACCCGATGATGTTGTTAAGAAGAAGGCTTTCCCTTTATCTTTGAAGGGAGACGCATTGACATGGAATAGGCTATGTGATGATACGAGATCATGGAACTATAAAAGATTGAAATTGGAATTTCATCAAAAGTATTACCCCATGCATCTTGTTCATCGTGATCGCAATTATATATATAATTTTGGCCTCGCGAAGGAGAAAGCATCGCGCAAGCTTGGGGGAGGCTTAAATCAATGTTATATTCATGCCCCAATCATGAGCTGGCAAGAGAAGTGATTATTCAAAGTTTTTATGCTCGGCTTTCTGATAACAATCACACCATGCTCGATACTTCTTGTGCTGGCTCTTTTATGATGAAGACTATTGAATTCAGATGGAATTTATTGGATAGAATTAAACGCAACTCTGAAGATTGGGACCTCGACGAAGGTAAGGAGTCAGGTATGACACCTAAGTTTGATTGTGTTAAATCTTTTATGGATACCGATATTTTCCGTACATTTAGCACTAAATATGGACTTGACTCTGAAATAGTAGCTTCTTTCTGTAAATCTTTTGCTACTTATGTTGATCTCCCCAAGGAGAAGTGGTTTAAATATCATCCTCCCATAGAAGTAAAAGTAGCTGCACCTATTAAAGTTGAAGAAAAGATTGTCACTTATAATGATCCTATTGTTCCCACTTCTTATGTTGAGAAACCACCTTTCCCTGTTCGAATGAAGGATCATGCTAAAACTTCAACTGTTATTCGTAAAAGCAATATTAGAACTTATACACCTCCTGAGCAAGTCAAAGTAGAACCTAATATTGCTATTGTTAAAGATCTCTTGTCTGATAATATCGATGGGCATGTTATTCAATTCCAGGGTGAAACTGCTAGAATTGCTAAACCTTGTGATAAAGATAAACATAGACCTGTGGTAGGCGTGCCTGTTATTTCTGTTAAAATAGGAGATCATTGTTATCATGGCTTGTGTGATATGGGTGCTAGTGCTAGTGTTATACCCATTGATTTATACAAAGAAATTATGCATGATATTGCACCTGCTGAGTTAGAAAATATTGATGTTACAGTTAAACTTGCCAATAGAGATACTATATCTGCAATGGGAATTATTAGAGATGTTGAAGTCTTGTGTGGAAAAACCAAATATCCTGCTGACTTTCTTGTTCTTGGTTCTCCACAAGACAGCTTTTGCCCCATTATATTTGGTAGACCCTTCTTGAATATTGTTAATGCTATGATAGAGCGCAAAAAGAATGTTGTTACTGTTGGCTTGGATGATATGGTTCATGAGTTTAATTTCTCTAAATTTAGTAAGCAACTTCATGAGGAGGAATTGCCTAGTAAGGATGAAATTATTGGTCTTGCCTCTATTGTTGTACCTCCTAGTGATCCTTTAGAACAGTATTTGCTAAACCATGAAAATGATATGTTCATTAATGAAAGAAGGGAAATAGATGAAGTATTCTTTAAACAGGAACCTATTCTACAACACAATTTGCCTGTTGAAATCCTAGGGGATCCTCCTCCACCCAAGGGTGATCCCGTGTTTGAGCTTAAACCGTTGCCTGATAATCTTAAATATGCTTATCTTGATGAAAAGAAAATATATCCTGTCATTATTAGCGCTAATCTTTCAGAGCATGAAGAAGAAAGATTATTGAAAACTCTGAAGAAGCACCGTGGCGCTATTGGATATACTCTGTATGATCTTAAGGGCATCAGTCCCACTCTATGCCAACATAAAATAAATTTGGAAGCGGATGCCAAACCAGTTTGTGATCCTCAACGACGTTTGAATCCTAAAATGAAAGAAGTGGTAAGAAAAGAAATACTCAAGCTTCTGGAGGCAGGTATAATTTATCCCGTTGCTGATAGTCAGTGGGTAAGTCCTGTCCATTGTGTCCCTAAGAAGGGAGGCATTACTGTTGTCCCTAATGATAAAGATGAATTGATCCCGCAAAGAATTATCATAGGCTATAGGATGGTAATTGATTTCCGCAAATTAAATAAAGCTACTAAGAAAGATCATTACCCCTTACCTTTTATTGATCAAATGCTAGAAATGTTATGCAAACATACACATTATTGCTTTCTAGATGGTTATTCTGGTTTCTCTCAAATACTGGTGTCAGCTAAAGATCAATCAAAGACTACTTTTACATGCCCTTTTGGTACTTTTGCTTATAGACGTATGCCTTTTGGTTTATGTAATGCACCTGCTACCTTTCAAAGATGCATCATGGCTATATTCTCTAACTTTTGTGAAAAGATTTGTGAGGTATTCATGGACAACTTTTCCGTCTATGGTTCCTCTTTTGATGATTGCTTGAGCAATCTTACTCGAGTTTTGCAGAGATGTGAAGAAACTAATCTTGTCTTGAATTGGGAAAAGTGCCACTTTATGGTTAATGAAGGTATTGTCTTGGGGCGCAAAGTTTCTGAAAGAGGTATTAAAGTTGATAAGGCCAAGGTTGATGCTATTGAAAAGATGCCATGTCCCAAGGACATCAAAGGTATAAGAAGTTTCCTTGGTCACGCCGGATTTTATAGGAGGTTCATTAAGGACTTCTCGAAAATCTCTCGGCCTCTAACTAATTTATTACAAAAAGATGTACCATTTATCTTTGATGATGATTGTGTAGAAGCATTTGAAATACTTAAGAAATCACTAGTCTCTGCACCTGTTGTTCAGCCACCTGATTGGAATTTACCCTTTGAAATTATGTGTGATGCTAGTGATTATGCTGTAGGTGCTGTTCTAGGGCAAAGAGTTGATAAGAAATTAAATGTTATCCATTATGCCAGTAAGACTCTAGACAGTGCTCAAAGAAATTATGCTACTACCTAAAAGGAACTTTTAGCAGTTGTGTTTGCTTGTGATAAGTTTAAACCTTATATTGTTGACTCCAAAGTTACTATTCACACTGATCATGCTGCTACTAAATATCTTATGGAAAAGAAGGATGCAAAACCTAGACTTATTAGATGGGTTCTCCTGCTTCAAGAATTTGATTTGCATATTGTTGATAGAAAAGGAGCTGAGAACCCCGTTGCACATAACTTATCTAGGTTAGAGAATGTTCTTGATGACCCACTACCTATTGATGATAGATTTCCTGATGAACAATTAAATGTCATAAGCACTTCTCGTAGCACTCCATGGTATGCTGATTATGTTAATTATATTGTTGCTAAATTTATACCACCTAGCTTCACATACCAACAAAAGAAAAAGTTTTTCTATGACTTGCGACATTACTTTTGGGATGACCCACATCTTTATAAAGAAGGAGTAGATGGTGTCATTAGACGTTGTGTACCTGAGCATGAATAGGAACAAATCCTATGCAAGTGTCACTCCGAAGCTTATGAAGGACACCATGCTGGAGATAGAACTGCACATAAGGTATTGCAATCTGGTTTTTATTGGCCTACTCTCTTCAAGGATGCCCGTAAGTTTGTTTTGTCTTGCGATGAATGCCAAAGGATTGGTAATATTAGTAGACGTCAAGAAATGCCTATGAATTATTCACTTGTTATTGAACCATTTGATGTTTGGGGCTTTGATTATATGGGACCTTTTCCTGCCTCTAATGGATATACTCATATTTTAGTTGCTGTTGATTACGTTACTAAGTGGGTAGAAGCTATTCCAACTAGTAGTGCTGATCATAACACTTCTATTAAAATGCTTAAGGAAGTTATTTTTCCGAGGTTTGGAGTCCCTAGATATTTAATGACTGATGGTGGTTCACACTTTATTCATGGTGCTTTCCGTAAGATGCTTGCTAAATATGATGTTAATCATAGGATTGCATCTCCTTATCACCCGCAGTCGAGTGGTCAAGTAGAGTTGAGCAATAGAGAGCTCAAATTAATTTTGCAAAAGACTGTTTATAGGTCTAGAAAGAATGGGTCCAAGAAACTTGATGATGCATTATGGGCCCATAGAACTGCATATAAAAATCCTATGGGCATGTCTCCGTATAAAATGGTTTATGGAAAAGCTTGTCACTTACCTCTCGAACTAGAACACAAGGCATACCGGGCTATTGAAGAGCTCAACTATGATTTCAAACTTGCCGGTGAGAAGAGGTTATTTGATATTAGCTCACTTGATGAATGGAGAGCCCAAGCTTATGAAAATGCCAAGTTGTTTAAAGAAAATGTTAAAAGATGGAATGACAAAAGGATACAAAAGTGCGAGTTTAATGTAGGTAATTATGTATTGCTATACAACTCTCGTTTAAGATTTTTTGCAGGAAAACTTCTCTCCAAATGGGAAGGTCCCTACATTATCGAGGAGGTCTATCGTTCCGGTGCCATAAAAATCAACAACTTCGCAGGAACAAATCCGAAGGTGGTAAACGGTCAAAGGATCAAACATTATATCTCAGGTAATCCTATAAATGTTGAAACCAATATTATTGAAACCGTAACCCCGGAGGAATACATAAAGGACACTTTCCAGAATGTTCCAGACTCCGAAAAGGAATAGGTATGTGGTACGGTAAGTAAACCGACTCCAAAACAATTTTAAGGCAATATTTCTTCGTTTTGGAATATTTAGAAAAATAGAAAAATAAGTAGCAGTTCGGGGAGGACACGAGGCCTCCACGAGGATGGAGGGCGCGCCCTACCCCCCTGGGCGCGCCCCCCTACCTCGTGAGCACCTCGTGTGCCCTCCGGACTCCATTTCCTTGCACGATACGTATTTTGGTCGGTAAAAATTCATTATATATACCCCCGAAGGTTTTGACTCTCGTATCACGCAAATCTCCCCCGTTCTTGTTTTGAGCTATTTTTCTGACAGGTCTAGATCATCATGACGGCCCCAAGTGCTTCCAAGGACAAGTTCTTCGAGAAGGTGATCAACCCTTACCTCGCGGAGGTGCTGCGACACCCTCAAACCATTGAGATGCGTGATGGGTTGCTGCACATCCGCGATGTTGAGGGACCAAAGGGAACCGGAAGCATGGAGTCGAGGCTCGAAGCAATGGAGCAACAAGTTTTCAAATGACAGGGGATGGTGGAGCGTGGAATCAATGCTAGCCACAAGATGCTCGCGGAGTTCACCAACAACTACGAGCCGGAAGCCAAGAACACCGAGGAGGCCATCTTTAAGCTACAAGAGAAGATCGAGCACTTCCAAGCCCAAATTTATGATCTGCAAAATCAAAACTGTGAGTATGAATATAGATTCAAAAGGATGAGTTTGGCTGCAGATTTGAGGATTCCGGAGACCCGATCGTCCTTCTATGATGGTGAGCCTATGCCATGGAAGTTGGATGACAAGCCTGCATCATCAACAATACCTCCACCACCAACAACAAAGAAGGAGACATAATCACATGGGTATGGGCACTCCCCTTGGCAACTGCCAAGCTTGGGGGAAGTGCCCTGGTATCGTATCACCTTCACAACTCCTACCTTTTTACCGTTTTTCTTAGTTCGATCCTATTAGTAGCAACTTGATTTAGTAGAGTAAAGTCATGGCATGATCTAGTTTTGAGTTTTGCTTTATGATCCTTCTTTGTAATCGAGTCCGTGAGCTATATAATAAAGATTAGTGTTGAGTCAAGGGCTTGATTGTTTTGCCATGATCTTGGGTGACTAGAAGAAAAATAATAAAAAGAATCGAAGAGTTCATATTGATCTTAGTGAAAGTGATGACTCCACATAGAGAGAGTATGATGATTAAAAGTTGTTGGGAGTTGGCAAATATAGCTTTGGTCATCGTTGCAATTAATAGGAAGTAATAAGGAAAGAGAGGTTTCACATATAGATATATTATCATTGACATCTTTTATGATTGGGAGCAATCATTAAAATATGACATGTTAAAGAGTTGATGTTGGACAAGGAAGACAACATAATGAGTTATGTTTTCTTACATCCGAGATAAAGTATGTTGTCATGGATCCTCTACCGTGTTGAGCTTGCCTTTCCCCCTCATGCTAGACAAATTCTTAGCACCAAGTAGAAATACTACTTGTGCTTCCAAATACCCTTAAACCAGTTTTGCCATGCGAGTCCACCATATATACCTATTGATTGAGTAAGATCCTTCAAGTAAGTTGTCATCGGTGCAAGCAATAAAAATTGCTCTCTAAATATGCATGACTTATTAGTGCAGAGAAATAAGCTTTGTACGAACTTGTTGTGGACGCAATAAAAGCGACGGACTACATAATAAAGGTCCACATGCAAGGGGCAATATAAAGTGACGTTCTTTTGCATTAAGATTTTGTGCATCAACCCTAAACGCACATGACAACCTCTGCTTCCCTCTGCGAAGGGCCTATCTTTTATTATTATCCTCTACCTTATACAAGAGTCACGGTGATCCTCACCTTTCCTTTTTCATTTTATCCTTTGGCAAGCTCAGCATGTTGGAAAGAGTATGATATACATATCTAATTGGATGTGGGGGAACATGAATTATTATTGTTGACATTACCCTTGAGGTAAAAGGTTGTGGGGCAAAACTATAAGCCCCTATCTTTCTCTGTGTCCGACTAAAACTCCGTAACCACAAGTATTGCGTGAGTGCTAGCAATTATGAAGGACTAAATGATAGTCGAGTATGTGGACTTGCTTTTAAGCTCTGACATAGACTCTTTCCGATGTTATGATAAATTGCAATTGCTTCAGTGACTGAGATTATAATTGTTAGTGCCCAATAAGTTTTCTGATTCATGCTTTGGCTTTGTGAAGATCATCACTTGAACATGAGTAATCATATGACAAAATCTATATATGTTGTTGTTATGAAATAATCATGATGCCTTCATGTCCGTATTTTATTTTTATCGACGCCTCTACCTCTAAACATGAGGACATGTTTATTGTTATCAGGTTTTTGCTTGAGGACAAGCAAGGTCTAAGCTTGGGGGAGTTGATACGTCCATTTTGCATCATGCTTTTATGACAATATTCATTGCATTATGGGCTGTTATTTCACGTTATGTCACGATACTTATGGCTATTCTCTCTTATTTTACAAGGTTTACATGAAGAGGGAGAATGCCGGTAGCTGGAATTCTGGGCTGGAAAAGGAGCAAATATTGGAGGCTTATTCTATGCAACTCCAAAAGTCCTGAAACTCCACGAAATACCTTGAAATTAAAAAAGAAAAATCGTCGCCAGAGATGAAGGCCAGGGGCCAACACCCTGCTCACGAGGGTGGGGGGCGCCCCCTGGGCGCGCCCCCTACCTCGTGGGCCCCCTGGTGGTTCTCCGACGGCCATCTTCTCCTATATGAAGTCTTTCGATGAGAAAAAAATAAGGGGGAACCTTTCGGGACGAGACTCCGCCGCCACAAGGCGGAACCTTGGCGGAACCAATCTAGGGCTCTCGCAGAGCTGTTCTGCCGGGGACACTTCCCTCCGGGAGGGGGAAATCATCACCATCGTCATCACCAACGCTCCTCTCATCGGGAGAGGGCAATCTCCATCAACATCTTCACCAGCACCATCTCATCTCCAAATCCTAGTTCATCTCTTGTATCCAATTCTTGTCTCCAAGTCCGGGATTGGTGCTAATAGGTCGCTAGTAGTGTTGATTACTCCTTGTAGTTGATGCTAGTTGGTTTATTTGGTGGAAGATCATATGTTCAGATCCTTTATGCACATTATTACCCCTCTGATTATGAACATGAATATGCTTTGTGAGTAATTACATTTGTTCCTGAGGACAAGGGAGAAGTCTTGCTATTAGTAGTCATGTGAATTTGGTATTCGTTCGATTTTTTGATGAGATGTATGTTGTCTAACCTCTAGTGGTGTTATGAGAACGTCGACTACATAACACTTCACCATTATTTGGGCCTAGAGGATGGCATTGGGAAGTAATAAGTAGATGATGGGTTGCTAGAGTGACAGAAGCTTAAACCCTAGTTTATGCGTTGCTTCGTAAGGGGCTGATTAGGATCCATATGTTTCATGCTATGGTCAGGTTTACCTTAATACTTTTGTTGTAGTTGTGGATGCTTGCAACAGAGGTTAATCATAAGTGGGATGCTTGTCCAAGTAAGGGCAGTACCCAAGCACCGGTCCACCCACATATCAAATTATCAAAGTACCGAACGCGAATCATATGAGCGTGATGAAAACTAGCTTGACGATATTCCCATGTGTCCTCGGGAGCGCTTTTCCTATCATAAGAGTTTGTTCAGGCTTGTCCTTTGCTACAAAAAGGATTTGGCCACCTTGCTGCACCTTATTTACTTTTGTTACTTGTTGCTCGTTACAATTTATCTTATCACAAAACTATCTGTGACCACTTATTTTAGTACTTGCAGACAATACCTTGCTGAAAACCGCTTATCATTTCCTTCTGCTCCTCGTTGGGTTCGACACTCTTACTTGTCAAAAGGACTATGATAGATCCCCTATACTTGTGGGTCATCAACTCCCGGCGGGCGCTCCGGGCGGCCTCTGGCTTCAGGCGGATGGTTGCTGCGGCATGGCCTCCTGGGCATCACTGGAGGTCTCCGTCGTCGGGGAGGCGGCCCTAACCCGCGGCTGGCAAACGTTTGCCGGCGCGCACGGCCTGGGCCGGCGATGCACCCTGCACTTCAAGTTCGACGGTGATGCCACCCTCTAAGTGATGGTGTTCGGGGAAGACGACCGCCGTGCTGGGTGCTGCCCTGAAGACGACGACCACGGCCATGAGCCCAGCCCCGACGTTGATCAGGACGAAGGCGGCGGCAGGCGCGCAGGCAGCGGTGCCCGGGGCCCGCCAAGCTTCGGCGACTCTCCTTCAGATGACAGCTCCTCCAGCGGTGGCCGTGACCAGCCCCCGCGCCGTGGGGGCGTGTTGAATTGTTGCTGTTAATTATCGTGTTGTTTCTGCTATTTCCGTGCTGTGTTTTCATGCCGCGCGCTCATGCGCGGAAATTACTTGGCTCGAGGAGGCTTGTCGTGGTCTTCGCCTCCCGAGGCTGGGGCCTCGCCATGCGCTTCATGTCCTGTAAGGGTTAGTCGGTAGGGGTAGTTTCCAGCCTTGGTAGCAGGGGTGACCAACCCAGGTCCCGTGCTCGCGTCGCGATGCCCGTGGGGCACGGACTGGGAGGAGTGCTCCCGCAGCGAACTCGGATAAGGAAGCTTCAAACGACCAGGGGCAGAACACACTAACGGGGGTGCCTGCGTACCTCCCTCGTGAGACTTGTGTGAGAGAAAAACGAGGCAAACGAGCGAAAAAGGCAAAGGGTCACAAACTAGAGAGGGCAACAACTTCAATAAAACTTCAAATAGGAATGAACAAGCCAACTGCAGAAAGGAAATGAAAAAGACGCGTCCGGCACCTAATCTAGTCTTCGACGTCTTCTCACCAGCGCGGAGCTTAGTGCTGCCACTGGGCGTGGGCGGGAGCCCCCGAGGCCTGAGGGCAGCACTCCGGAGACTTCGAGGCGTGTACAGCCCCACTCATTATTACGTGAGAGTGTCACGGGCGGCGAGCTTCACAGGCATTCGCCTTCTTCACAGGCACCGGGCCTTTTCCAAAACGCGGCAGCTTCACAGGCATTCAACTTCTTCACAGGCACCGAGCCTTTTCCAAAACGCGACAGCTTCACAGGCATTCGCCTTCTTCACAGGCACCGGGCCTTTTCCCAAACGCGGCAGCTTCACAGGCATTCACCTTCTTCACAGGCACCGGGCCTTTTCCAAAACGAGGCAGCTTCAC